>NC_043760.1:32632857-32739335 GCF_902148845.1 Salarias fasciatus | reverse complement strand
CCACATTACTGTTTTATTTTTAATTGTTTTATGCTCACTGGGGGAAATTACCCTTCTTCTTCAAAAGTAAAGAAGCCAGTTGTCATTATGATAATGTGATGTTGTTGTTTGCTGCTTCGCTCTCGTCTGACGTGTGCGTGAACAGAGGAGATGTAAGCGAGAGCAGAGCAGCAGAGGGAGGCAGGAAAAGGAAGGAGCCTCCAGCACTTCAACAGCTCCGCTCAGTCAAAGACAAAGTCATTTCCACCTCGCCCTCTGGGACTCCGTCTATCTCTCCAGCAGTCAGACTCGCAGATGTGTGCTGCTTCCTGCCTGAAAACCCCCAGAACCCAGCCTCTCACTTCTGTGCCCAATAAGAGAAAAACTACAAAGAAAAAACTTTTAATAGGCTTTACATTCATGACTGTCTCCCTGAGGACACTGCTCTTCACTCATTCACATGTAGCGTCAATCTTAAGGCTTCAAATCTGAGGTTGGAGGACAACGGAAATGACCTTGCATGGCGGTTAGTTCATCACATTTTTCATTCAGAAGGCAGTCGGCTTGTCCATTTTCTCCATCACTTCAAACAAATTACACTGGTTCACAAATCTAAGAACATTTCAAACAGCTGAGCTACAACAAGAGTGAAGTTTTAAATGAAATCCATGGAGGTGAGCATCTCCAGATCCTGGGGAGGTTTGACTGACTTTAACCTACTTCTTTCATTCAGGTGTCCTGTGAGCTTGTTACTGAGCGCTCGGCCCCAGAGGAAACACGAGGCTGCTTTCTGTCCGGCCTCCACCCCGCTCCCTTCTCCCCACATGTGCTCAGTCAATGAGAAATGAATAATCAATACCAGTCAAGCTGGAGCCAGCATGACTCAGCCTTCCTGCCAGCATGTGGCCTCTTCCGCCGCCTGCTTTTCTGTCTGGCTACCAGATACACTGATAATTCAGAAAAGTGTGTGTCCGCAGCTTTGATCCTCACTGAGCGGCACAGAAGAAGAATCAAGATCAAGGACTGCAACGTGGACTGTGAGCTAGAAATAGACGACATTAACGTTAAATCTGAGAAAATCCAACACATTTAGTGGCAGGTGTATGCTGCTGGGGCTAATGAGTAATTATTAATGGATGAATTTAATATTTTTATTTAATACAATCAAAAGATCACATATTTAGCTCATATGTGTCTGAAATCTTCACCAGAGTCAAACTCAACACGAAGCTCCGCGTGCTCGAGGAAATGCTCCTCAAGCAACCAGCAGGGGGCAATGTGGCTCCAGCCCAGCATGCACAAGCGTGTGCGTGCGTGTGTGTGTGTGTGCGCGCGCGCGAGTGTGTTGTCTCTCGGTGTGAGGTAGCTGGTTAGCAGTGGGAAGGTGTTGAGCAGACCACTGCAGAGTGCATCAGTGATGAATCTCAGTGAGGTGTGTGTGTGTGTGAGAGAGAGAGAGAGAGAGAGAGAGAGAGGAGAGAGAGAGAGAGAGAGAGAGAGAGAGAGAGAGAGAGAGATCATTGTTACAAGTAAAAGGTGTAATTACAAAAATGCTCTCAATCCCACAACTTCACGATGACGTTGGAAATCCACCAGACAGCGACGTTTCATCTTCACGCTTTAAAATGATGCAGACGGCGGCGTGGAGCTGGATGAAGTGGTGTACAGGATGGAGAGATGTTTATTAAATGAAGGAAATCCATGAATCACGTAGAGACTTAAGGTTAATGAGTACTGTAACCAGAAGGCTGGACAAATATAGAGGAAAAGAAAGTTAAATATACCAGATTTAACTGTACAAAGGTAAACATGAGAAACTGAACATTATTAGCAATAAACATTTGCAAAAGAGTTTTTACAGTGAGAAAAATGCCTCTCTGCCTGCAACATGTAGAAAGCATCAATAGTTTACATGTTTCCATTTCAGTCTGAACTCCATGAATCCCCACTGCAGCCAATCAGAGGCTCGAATCCCAGTCCCCAGCTCGCCCGCTCCCCCGGAGCTCACTGCTTATTCTCTGTTGCTTCATTAAGCCTGCAGCCAGTATGTACTGCTACCAGGCGCGCTCTCCGCCGCCTTGGTGAATGTTCTGAGCACGGCAAACGCGATCCAACCTGGATCACTGCTGAATTCACAAGCCGCTCTCATACAGTCCGTTCTCTACGCCCCCTCATCCGTCTCACGCTCAGGGAGACGATCCCTGACTGTGGCAGCCAGCAGGGGTCGGGACCTGGGCAGGTTAACACAGCAAACTCGGTTGTAATGGACGCCGGAATGTGCGTCTTTCTTCTATTTCCCTCAGTAAACCTGTAAAATTACTAAATTTGCAAATTCATGGCAAATTTCAGGCTTCCACAACAAAAGATCAAACTCCGGCGAAGAGAAACACCTGCTGCTCTCGCTGCAGCGTTTGTTACTCAGGAGACACTTTTGTTCCTGGAGACAAAGTTAGTTCTTACCGTGAAATGCATGTCGACGCTGCTCTGGACTCCTTCAACTGGGTGAGGCTTTTCTGAGAAGAAGAGATTAAAAGGACTTCAGTTATGTGTGACATTTGACCATTTCAGCAGTCTTAATGTGCTCTGCATGATGGGAGGTGGGGGTGGTGGGGTGGGGGGGGGGGGGGATGGGGGGCTCTCCCAGTCCTGGAGGGCCACGGTCCTGAGCGTCAGCAGTGTCTTCTGTGGCTGCGGCGAATGGATGTGCCATCATGGAGCTCTGCTCAACGTCTGATGATACGCCGCTGCTTCCAGTCCGCTGTGTCTAGAGACGTCCGACAGGAGCAGGACGGAGGCGCTGCGGCGCAGGAGAGCCAACCTGCAGCGCCGATTACTGGCAAACAGCATTTCTCTTGCTCACTCTCAGCTTCATGGCAAGATCACACCAGATTCACTGATTGTCATTCGAACTCCCACACGGCGTCGTGGTTTGACCTCCATGGGAGTCCTCGGATGCCAGACGCACACACACATCCCTTGGCTTCCATATTTCTAATCCTTTTACAGTGTGTGTGTCACACTGACACACCATTTGGCAGACGCACTCTGTGTCACCTAATCAATGATAATGGAATCAGGTGTATCCTGCCTAGTAACACGGGCCTGTGTGTCATTAACATGGTAACCTACACATTCGGTCACACACACGCACACACACACCACACACACACACACACACACACACACACACACAACACACCACACGCACACACGCCAGACCATGTCTGTTACAGTCAGCCTCTCATCAGTGTGTACACAACAGAAGATGACGTCTCTGCACTTAGAAAACACAACAAGGGCAAAATTTGGAAAGTCTAAGCTTCTATATCACAAGCGATTGGAATGACGTTCAGTGCAGCACTGAGATGTTATTAATGAGGAAGGTTCTCATAATGATCACCAGCTGCGTGCTCCTCGTAACGTTTCAGCCTCCGAAGCTCCTGATTTGCTTTTATGCCACATTTACCTTTGAGTTGATTTGCAGCAGCGGCAGCTGCTCCAGTAATGCCAGCTCTCCTCTGTGTTTGGGACACGAAGCAGCATCGATGTAGCTCTGTTACACATCAAAAACCTGGATATTGAGCAGAAATGTGAGCAGACACTGGAAATCTAAGTAAAGCAGTTGTGAATTTTTCGGATGGATCTCGTATTTCTTGTATTTTCAAGGTGAAAGAGTTCATTTCTGAAGCCAGATGCATTGGCAGACAGCGATATCAGTTGGCCAGGTGCAAGTTAGAGGTTATCATTTTGAAGTCAGGTTGAAAACACTCTCGTTCTGCTGCTGCATCATGGCTGAGTTACTACATGTGCACCAGGAAACACGCTGGCAGCTTCCCTGACAGCACGGAGGGGAGCCGCTCTGTTTGTCTTATTTGTTTGAACAACCTGAGAAAACAGGGGAGCAGCCTATTCAATCTGTGGAGAAGGATTTTCCACATAAAAGAACATCCTTTACATTCAGGCCGCTGCCGATGGAGCCTGTCGTCCCAGTTAAAGCGCTCTGCGCTCTGCGGCGTGCAGAGTTTAAATCCAGCTGTCTGCTGTGACATTGTCACGTTAACCAAACGGATGGCTGCCTGGCATGAGCCGGGCCAAACCAGCGGGTTCCCACTTGAACCCTCTGCCAACATGAGCCGTGGAAAAACAGCCTGTCTTTCCGGCTTTCTCAAGGTTTTAGAACCAACTGGATCACATTCAGAGAGTCAAATGAATCGCTTTTGCAGTAGTTGCACCATTTCGACTGGAAAAAAAAAAACAACAATTAACTGATTGAATGTCAAACTCTGCGACTTTTCAAAGTGTGCCGAAACGACGGGAGCATGTAACTATTCTTAAACAAGTAACTACCTGACAGTTTAAACAGCAGAGATATGACGGGGTTACGTTTCAAGTCAATTTCTTCATTTGCTGCGAATGCATTCAGTTCATGGAGGCTGAGGCTGTGTGGAGTTTGCATGTTCTCCCTGTGTCTGATTCTGCGCTGATTCTCCTGCTTCCTCCCACAGTTCAGAGCCAGCTCTAACTCGGCTGTGAGAGTGAGTGAATGACTGATTGCCTCTCCGTGTTGCTGTGCAGACCTGTGGCGCTGGGTCCAGTCTCCTGCAGACTGAGTCATTTTAGCCTCATAGGTTTATAAACCGTTGGATTTAATAAACGCAGGTACAACAGGAAGTTTGACAGCTAAATAATGGATGTGACGATGGACTTCAGTTTTCCAGAGCAGCTATGGCCTGTACTATCATACGTCTGCAGGTTATGGATTTGACCAAGCAGTAACAGGGAACATGTTACTCCAGGGAACTCCAGTTCCAGGGAACATGGAACTCAACATGGAAGCACACGCACAACAATGACACGATGGAACACTACCGTGCACTGGTGTTGCTCTGATGCTCATTTTTTGCTGCATTCTTGTTTTTCAGCAGCTCATAACAGTCAGGCGGCGTTTGTGTGAAATTTCTGACACCATCAGAAAATAATCTCAGGCTGTTTGTGGTCACACAACCGTAACAACCGCAGAACGCCGCGCAACAGCCGAGATCACAGACATCGTTAAGATTTCCAGTCTTTTGTCTGAGACAGACACAGTGTGCAGACGCCCTCGACCTCAACCCGCCCACCACCACCCACGTTAACCCAGACACAGAAGGTCTGATCTACTCAAGCGTTGTGTATTGAAACAGGTGTGGAATGACACCCAGGATGCACATGTGGATGCTAATTGTGTTTGCCTGCATGAATGTGGAACATTGGGTGTGTGTTCTGAAATAGCAGGATCAGATTACGCTTAACGGAACAACACACAAAGTGATTTGCTACTGTAGAAAATGATTCATTGTTTTAATTTCATCAGTTTTCATAATATTTGAAAAACATAAATCGTGAAGAAAGTCATTCCTCAGCTGGCCCCACCAGGACTTTTGTTTGTGTCCTTTAGACTAAGACATTCTCTGTATTATACCTCAACCTCTTTTAGTTTTTTTTCCAAATTAAGCTTATTGACTCGGATATATTTAACAACTTCCTCCACCAACATGTTTAACTCCATATTTTGGTGATCATAAAAGCCTCCATCACTCCATGGTGAATGCAAGGAAATGTCCACGGGAGTGGTTCCTCCAGCACGATTGTAAAGGGTGTAAAGCAACCCTCATTGAATATTCAGTTTTCCACACTCATGATGTTATTCTTAGTAAATCCCCTCCAACATGCATGCAAAGTGAAAGCACAATTATTTTGTGAGCATGCAATTCGGTAAACTTCATGCAGTATCTTAGTCAATCAGGCCCAGAGCGTCAAATGTCAAAATCCCTGGAGGCGAGGAGGTGAGATAAACTAATCCCATGTGTGCTGGAGAATTTCTTCCTGCAAAACTAGCACAACATCCAGGTCTTCATTTCCATTTTTTCCACATTTGCTGCATTTTTCTGCTCACTAAATGCTTCGAATCAGTACAAATGTACTGCAGTGATTTTTAGACTCAGCCGCTGGAAGAAGAAGCAGAGGAATGTTCCCCGCTGCAGGCTCCAGTACAGTACACTAAATGTTGCATTGCTCCCCTGCCTGAGTGCAGGATGAGTGTAACGTACAGTATTTCTCCTTCACCACAGCAAAACGGTTAATGGTGGATCGCCGGACAAACAGTTTACAGGAGCGAAGAGATCCTTTTTATTGCTCTGTCCTCTCTCCATTCCTCGGAAAGGTTGCTCCCAGCAGATTTGCGAACGGCTCTTAAAAGGAAAAGAACTCTTAGCTCAGAAGTTTTTGGTGCCATTTAGAGGAACTCCTGGTGGTAACATAAACTCCGGGTGAATACAGCCCCTGGATGTCAGCGTGAGCTGTGGCTGGCAGTGCCCTTGTAATGAGGTGACAGCAGGTTGCACCAACACACATTCAGCACCTCGCAGGGACACACACACACACACACACACACACACACACACACACACACACACACAGCAGACAGCGGTGACACCACTACCCCTGACCCTTCAGATTGCTTTTTTCCTGAGCGTATGTGTGTGTGTGTGTGTGTGTGTGTGTGTGTGTGTGTGTGTGTGTGTGTGTGTGTGTGTGTGTCCAGGTGTGTGTTTCTGCTCGGCGGTCGGAGTATTAATTGCAAACCACGCGGATGAGGGGCCGCTTCACGCTGCTACGCCTCAACGCAGTCCGCATTACCTCTTACACAAATGGTGTTTTAATGAGTATCTAACAACTCCATCAGACATCCGGACACATCGGCGTCTTGTGATCGCTGACCCTCTGCAGGTTAAGGTCCCGTCTCTCTGAAGAACATTTTTCCTCCCTCGGTACAGCTCCGTGACAGCAGGTGGAAAGACGCTCTAGACCTCCATTTTCCCTAATCGCCACATGATTGAATCGACTCAGTTTAAAGTAATTAGTTTGGCAGATCAGTGACTGAAACAATGTGAGCTCATTCTAAAGTAGTGCCATTCTGTGGCGCAAAAGCAAATTTGGCTTTTAACGTCTGATGTTTAAGTATTTTCTGCTGGCAGTGACTTTCTGTAGTGCCGGAGTTTAAAAGTCAGTTCATGGTGTTGAATAGCCAGCAGCCTGATATCAGCCCAGACTAGTTAACTCAATGTAGAACAAATCTATGAACTTCCAAAGAAGCAGAAGAACATTTTGAAAAAGTTCACATTTTGCCTACTTCTTCCAAATCGTTCTGAAAGACTCAGAGTTCTTTTACAACATTGCGATCCAAATCCTCTCATATTTTCTCTTTCGTGCTTTATTGCACCTGTTGGATGTTCACTTCCTCGTCTTCGAGGCCAATGCATGCATGAATCACTGAAACAGAGATTCATGCATGCATTTCACCAACTCATATAGAATACAACTGCTGTAAAGAAACAAGCAGACCTCCATATGGCTCCAGCAAGCTGCTGCAATATGTTGTTTTGTGTTTAAGATTCATGTAAGTCTTTATGTTTCTCTCCTGGTAAGACCGTCTCTGGGCTCCCTGCAGGAAACTCATATGCTTGGTGAGAGAGGGTGTGTCCATTTCTGCTCGGCTTCAGGATAAGGAAGAGTTCGAGAGGCTCAGTGGCTGGGCCGTCAGGGCCTGCGAGGACTGCTCTGCTGGCCTAAAAATATCTGAATTACAGGCTGCTGTAAATATATTTTGTCCATAAATAATTAATAATGATTCCAAACGGTATGTTCAGTTCCTTTTCATAGTTTCACCGTGGTCGCGCTGCTCCAGACATGTTTTTTTTCATATTAAATCATTTAACCAATCAGATTTCAGGCATAATCTGTTTGCTAGGGTCAAAGAAATCTGCCCGAGGCTTCACTTTCCGGTCTGATGGTGCAGCAAAGTAAAGTAAAGCGTCATATCAGACAGTTGTTTCAACCAATCAGATTTGAGTTGGCGACCCCTCAGCGCCTTCTAGCAGGCGTACACTAACAACAGCAGATCCAGGCCTTCTGATTACATTCACCAGGATATACAGTAGGTAAATCCACAGGGCAGCTGGACTTTGAGCCCTGGCTTTGACGGCGATGGAGAAGGATCTGCTGTTGGAACTGAAACGCACGGATAATCTATATGACAGAGCAAATGAACTCTTTTTGAGGAAGGAAAGGAGGATGGATTTTGTTTACAAATAATGAGGATTTTGGTGAGTAAAATGTTCCTCTTTTCCTAAATAATATTGCTGTTTATTAAGTTGTTGATGCTCATTGTATGTGCAACAGATGTAGTAGGAGACTTGTGCTCTTCAGCAAAGGCATTATTCTGGCTGCACAAGTATCTATCTGCTGTGCTACCCTTTATATGCATATCTGTATAATAAGATGTTTTTTATAGACATAAAATAGTTATTGAGAGGTGGATTGGTTCAGGCGGATCTGTTCTGAAGGCCTTAGAGTGAAATGCACGGTCCGCCACTGCTTTTTACCGAGGTCTCCAAGGAACAAACGAAGGGGAAACGTTGCTCTGGAGGACGGCCGTAGGAAAAATCACCCGGTGCACTGGAGACCGGATCGAAACCACCGGTCAGCACTGCTCACCATGTTACAACCCAGCCTCCTCTGGAGAATGAGGCTTCAGTCTGTCTGGACGGAGATGATGGAGAGATCCGGGAGCGTTTAGCTTTATGTGTGTGTGTGTGTGTGTGTGAGTGTGTGTGACGTGAACTTGCTGCCTCGGTGTTTTTTTTATTTGAACTGTGTCTTTCAGACCTGCACAACCAGGCATCCGGTCGGATTTACAGCTTATTGATTAAATTAGCATTGTTCCACAGTGCGAATATCAAGTGACTCCACACATACACCCCCCAGCAGACTGTTATTAATCTACACACAGAATACACACCGAGATGGGGGAGATTTTTTTCTTCCTCGATAAAAAATAAAAGACACAAGAGAAAAGAAACATCTGTCAGGACTACAGGAGGTGCAGCTGCTTTGTTATCCGCTAAAACAAGATGGCAGCAGGCGATGATCACCTCCTCGCTCCCCGAGGAGCGGAGGCCTGTTCCTCCCCCAAACACCTCGCCGTCCTCCGGGGAATATCGACAGAGCGTTTACAGGAACACCCCGCCATGTTTATGCAGAGAGCTGTCTAGTCATCCACACACACACACACACACACACACACACACACACACACACACTGACCTGCCTCTCCTTTGTCAGCAATTAGAAAACTTTCCACGCGGTTAATTTGCTGTTGAAACACGACCAATTAAGCAGAAAAACAAAGAAGTATCCGACCCGTTTGCTCTCCTGACCTCTCTCCTTTGCTCACCCACTCCTCCAGTGAAACATGTTAACATAAATTAGTCTTCGACCCATTTTCTCTGTGAGCGTTAAATAAATCTGCTTAAACGTTATTCAGATAATCAAATGATGCTGCTTTTTCCCTCTGTAAGTCTGATTTCTATTCTTTTTCTGTTAGATTTTTTAAAAATAGACATCAGCAAACCGACAGCAGAATGTTACTGAAAGATCTGAACATCTGGAGGCATAATTATTCTTTATATTAGCATATGTTCATTTTGAATTACTCAGTCTTTAATCACTAAAGCTCCATCTTCTCTTCGTTTTTCAGTCAGGTTAGAGATATGAGGGCAGAGTTCTGACCACGACAACACTGTTTCTGTTTCTCAGCACAGAAAGGCTTCACACTCTCTCCACCCTCGCTCCGTTCCTGCTGCTCTTTTGGTTCGGCTCTTTCCCACAAATCACAAGATCATAAATTACATTAGTTGCTCATTTTCATTTTCCTCAATTACTTCTCGTGAATTGCATGAATTTTCCCAAGGCTGCATAAAAGTTCAACCACTCTCTCCTGAAATTAATTATCCCTCCCCATCTGCTGCTCCGAGCAGATTTACAACAAACAAACAGATTGTTTTGTGAAACCTGTGAAACCGAGAGCCGCGGAGGAGCCTCAACCAGAGGGGGCAGAATCAACCAGGGTCTCACCTTCACCGGGTTTCCACCGAGTCTCTGCTGCCGCTCGCACGAGTCGTACATCCTGTTCATACTTCTGCAGGTGTAGCACATCCCAGTCAGCAGGGGCAACATTCATCCAGTTCAAGTAAAAACAAACTGATTTTAGCAAACAGATGAAACATTTGAGTGACTCAAACTGACACAGGAAAAAACTAGACGTAGTTTTGGTCAAACTGTTCATTAATGTTGAAATAATTTAACAAAGTGCAGCAAATTTTCTAAAGACTGTTGTGATTACAGCTGATTTTAATACGGCTCATTTTGACCTTGTCAGGCTGCTGGTGGCGTCTCAACGGGGAAACGTACTTTAAGTAAAAAAAAAAAAAAAAATTGGGATTTTTACAATAAAGTTATTAGATGAATGTAAAGATGAAAAATACCATGTTAGAGAGAAGACAAACTCAGTGGTGGCTGACTGGAATGAGAACGGTAGAACTGTGTTAAAGACTGTATCTCCTTTATGGGTCCATTTTAGCTCAACGTTGTTCCTCTAAACTAAACTAAACTAAACTAAACTAAACTAAACTAAACTAAACTAAACTAAACTAAACTAAACTAAACTAAATGTTTAAACCCTTAAAGCTACACTAAGGAACTTTCAGTTTTCGTTGATTTTGGCGGCGCCAGTGGACAAAAGCGGTAGTGTTTTGCCTGACCGAATACTACAGTTCCCATGAGGACTAGCGCGTGGCGTCGTAAATTGCTGCTCCCGGTGGGCATGCTGTCGGACTGAACTCGCCTTCATTTGTTTCCAGTGGCTGTGTGAAGGACGGATAGCGACGAGGTAATGAATCTAAATGAATCTAATAGTGGCTAAACAAAGTTATATCGTGATGTGACGCATGCCGTAAAGCAGTCCGCACATTTGGAGCTTTTTAGTGTGCAGGGTTCCCACCACCCTCCTCACAGCTGCTTAGTCCAAGTGAAAGCAATACTGACGCCCTCAGCCCGTGACAGAGGGGTCATTCAACTAGTTGTAAGTCGAAGTATCATCACAAAGATGTTAAATGTTTTATTAAGGTTGAAAAGTTCCTTAGTGTAGGTTTAACTTAAGCCTTAACTAAACCCAAGCTAAGATGAAACACCAGACCAGCCACATCCTGGGATTAAACCCAAAGTAAACTGAACTCCACATTTAAACCTGAGAAATGAACCTCAGCTCAAGTCATACATGAACCGTAACCAAACTAGACATGAACCAAAGCAGAAATCTACACCTGTCATTAAGTCCTAAATCAGTCTCTGTCAGATAATGGATGTCATTCAATTTGGTTTGTTTTTTAGTCCAATATTGTTTCAGTCAACTAAACTAAATCTCAGGTTTGAACACAGCATGGATGCTTCTGCTTGCTGCTCTGTTAGCACTTGTTGTTTGAGTTTCTTCCAAATAAAGGTCCTATCTGGAGGGACTTTTACTTTGGTGAGCGTGACCTCAGGACGTGACCTTCGGAGGACGGAGCGCCGCTCCGAACCGAGACGTGGAGGCTTCGCCTTAATTGCCCCATCGCTCGGGTCGTTAGCGTGACTGCGGCGCAGCGGGAAGGTCGGCGGGCTGGACGCCTGTAGCGGCTGGTTTTCCGTGAGCGGCTGACCTCCCATCATGCCGCGGGGTAAAGGTGAGACTGCTGTCGGGGCGCCGGGGTTAGAGAAGTGCAGCTGCACTGCAGTGGTTCCAGCTGAACGCAGAGGATCAATTTCCCCACAGGGATCAATAAAGTACTTATTCTCCTCTCCTTAACAAAGCGGGGAAGGGAGCGCCACCTTGGGGGAATAAAAACAGAAGGGAAGATTTAATGTGAGCGTAAACGCGGCTCCCGTGTTTTACCGCCTGTTTATACGGCCGCCTCTGTCCACGCGGCCTTTGTTGGGTTTATTCGGCGTTTCAAATCAAACTGTGGACGTGAACTGCGTCTGTTAAATTTCAGCAGACATTCAGAAACAGGCGTGCGCGGTGATAAATACACACCGGCATGCAGCGGCGCTTCGGACCAACAAGTTGTATCTCAGCCTAATGCGCACATGGAGATGAAACCGAATCTCCTCCTCCGCCTCCGCCTGCATCCACCCTCGCTCTTCCATTTGCTGCTGTAAAATTGACATAATGCAGTTATCACCATGGCGATGGCTTGGAGACGGACCCTCTCTGGACAGCGTCAGGAGCCGGAGCCGCTCGTTCTGGAGAGCCGCTGCGAGCCAGAGCAGATGGACGGCTCCTGAACGCCCACACCACCGCTTCAAAAGTCACATTCCAGGGCAGATTTCTTGTTTTTTTTTCCTTCTTCTCCACAGCTTTGTGTTCCCAATAAGTCTTTCAATACGAAAGCATCATCTGAGCAAAAAAACCCACAACCTCCAACCTCCTCCATCCTGCAGCCGTGTGAGGAAGCGACCCCGAACCTTTCAGTAAACACAGACTCACAAGAGCATAATACACAATTTACATTTTTACTGTTGTTTGTTAATCATTGCATGTGATACTACACCACAGGTACCCATGGCAACGCTGCATTACCAGCGTTATTTGATCAATTCTTCCCTTTCTAAGTCATACAATGGGGACATTTGCCTTGATTTTATTGACTCGGCCTGCTTTTTATAGTCTACTGTAATAAAGGGCTATTGAATTAAATTAAAGTCTATTAATGGCCCGGGATGAGATAATAGAGCAGGGAGTGAGGGTCGGAACATCTGTGAGCGTGTTCCTGCAGCTCAGGGAGCGCCGCGATGGAGACAGAGATTGAAGAGAGAGGAGAATGAGAAGGAAATAAGGTCCAGTGCGTCCTAGAATAGAAAAAGAAAATCCATTTATCTGAGAGGCCTGTAGGGCTGGAGGTAGCAGGAGTCCACCGTTACCACACACACACACACACACACACACACACACACACACACAAGACAACCCTCTCATCCCTCTGGAGAAAATGAATTCCTCTCCTCTTTTTCCTCTTTTCTCCCCCCTTTACCTTTTTGCCTCTGTCAGCGCGGCTACCATAACTTTGACCTGGGCGCACACACACACACACACACACACACACACACACACACACACACACACACACACTGGCTCACCTGGCCACCCGCCGGAGGGGATGCGATGCTGTTCCACTATTTGCAGGGGTCTCTGTTTCCTGTCCGCCCAGCCACAGAGAGTACGAGGCCATCAATACCCTGCTGAGAGCAGAGCAGAGGAGGAAGAGGAGGAAGAGGAGTGAGAGGAAGAAAGGAGGGAATAACCCAACAGAATATGAAAGAGCAGAAGCATCTCGGTAATATTTGTGTAAATGGAAGTGATTAATCCCTAAATACAGCAGCATAGGTTGATGTTTTTGTAGCATTAGCTCGTGGCTACATGTTTAGCATCGAGATGACACCAAAAGCTTGAATTCCTTCCATGAGTTTTAGAGTCTTCATTGCGTATTTGAGCTCTTATTCACACTTTGATAGTATTTTAAAGAGAAACCTTCCATTCAGTCGTGGTCAGAATAGCATTCGAGCCGGTTTCTCTCGCTTCCTCTCCGTGCTCCACATTAAGGACACACTGACGCACCCACACTTCCAACGGTGTCATTTTATTGTGAACAATCCCACAGAAAGCAGAGAGAAGAACAGCGAGTGCAAAGCTACGTGACGAGGGGGCTGTGCTGACCCCAACACCCCCGGACCGCCACGAGAGAGACGGGTTGTTAGCAACGCTGGATACATAGATGCTAATATGCTCATGTTAGATGGTCTGATATCATGAACCTCCTCACTGTCTCTACTCAGTGTATAAAAATTCTTTAAAATCATGATTTTGCAGCATCAGAGTAGGGCCTTTTTTTTTTTTTTTTTTTTTAGCTCGTCTCGATCATTACAGAAAAATAAAAACTCAGTTCATCCTTAAAGTCTGTAAAATAAATCCCTGAAAGCGTCTGAAGGAGAAAGTTGTCAATCAAGCTGCTCTAAGTGTCACTACCATTTGTTCTTGAGGTTTAACACACTGTTCCTCACACACACACACACACACACACACACACACACACACACACACACAACAATAGAGACAAAACCTTCACACTCTTCATTACACTCCTTGCTGAGTTGATTCTCCTCCCAATTTCATCTCAAATCCTCTTCTCGCCGCTCCCTTCTGTTCTGTTTGCTTCTCCTGCCCAAACTCATTTTCTCCCACCTTTTCCCGCCGCCCTCTCTCCCCTCCACGTGTCCTTCTGTCCCCATCAGCCCATTTCCTTCTGCTCTAATCCGTCAACCTTCAGACCACCTTCACACCCTCCTCTGAAGTCGCTGAAATATCACCTGTCACCGCCGATTTCACCTCAAACCAACAGCGGCGAAGTCGCAGGTTGTGTCCGGATCTACATTTAAGATGAGACGCTGTGTTTTGTGGAAGGAGGACACACCGTGCAGACGCTGGATCAGAACAAATGGCATTTTTTATTGACGCTGTAGGAATCCTAAAACAAAGCAAAAAACTGTTTCTCTTATAGGTGAAAACAAAAACTGAAGCTTAAACTGAGAATCCGGAAGAGTCGAGCATGACTGGGCTGTGAATGATCTGTTTGCCTTCAGGAAATAAATCAGTGCAGCTCAGAGTGGATCAGGTGCTCACAGCAGCATTTATGATCAATGGAAAAGTTTGAGATGGAAGTTAAAAGAGAATGTTGACGGATTCAAGAAGTTTTCCTCCTTGCTAATCTATAATCTCTTGTTTTGTCTGAGTTGCTTTGATCGCCGTTTCATTTGTTGTGTTTGTTGTCTTTGCAACATTTGGATTTCAGGTCCGGTTCACAGAAGGAAACAAAACAAACAGGAAAATGATGTTGTGCTTTTTCCTGTCCGTTTGGGAGATTTAGAAAATTGTATTTTTGCAAACAGCTTCCGCAGTGTGACATTTTTTTGGTTTTCATTCTTCTCTTCATCTTTGTTTGAACATGGAGAAGAAATACTTTCCTGAAACTAGCAGAACTGCAGCTGCAGCCCGTCGTCTTTCTGAACATGTGAGACCAGATCGACAACAGCAGTGTCATCTTATGAATCTTTTTGTTTCTCCAACAAATCGCATATTTACTGCACCTTCATCCTATTAACACACAGAGGAACATTTAACCCGAACCAGAAGTATAATGAAAGAGAAGTCAAGAGAAACTCTCAGCTGAAGAGTCTGAATGAGTGAAGCTTATCAGCTGCAGTCAGTCACTTCTGCTGCTCCCCCAGTGAAGAAAAACTGTTTCTGAAGAAACACTGAAGTTAACTTCAACAAGAATAAAAAAAGAACACAGCCCATGTCTACAGTGCAATCTTTTCAATCACGTTTATTGGCCCACATGTTTCCAGTCACCTCGCGGCCAGCCTTTTATCGCTGACCACACAGAAAGTCCAATTTGCCGTCGAACTCATACAGACTGCAGCTCAAGACTGATCATTTCATTTCTTTCTCTTCCCTTCTGGCTTTCGCCTCTGATGGACTCCTTTTGAAGAGCACTCTGGAAATAATTACCCATCTGAAAGGAGAACTTTCTGGAGGATAAATGGAGCAGTAACATGTCTGGAGCTCCAGAAGTCCAGATAAACAGATCCTGCGCTGCGGAAGGTGGGCGCGCTTGTAAAGCTAATTGCGGTGCAATATCTTGACAATGAAGTGTGTATCTGCAGAGTTCTTGGCTGCAGTCGTTGATTTGTTTGTGTTTGATCGACGACTCTGACTGCTGGGTAACTGCTGGGTCTCCAACAATGGAACGTCACTTCAAGGTGAGTCGGTTTGAAAGGCGCAGAGCAGCAGGGCTTCACATGGAAATGAACAAAAAAAGTTGTGAAAAAACATCTTGAAAGGAAAGAAAATACAAAAAAGTATTCTTTAAAACATAAATATATATAGTGGATCAGAAGCCATTTTATGTAATTTCAGTGAGAATAAATAAGTGAATGAAAAGGAAAAAAAAAAGATTTTTTTTGCCAGAAACATCTTTTTGCGAGAATTAAAATTGGTAAAAACTTAAAAAGACAAAAAGACAACCTAATGCTGTTTGATACAAAGTTAGAAGTAAATGTTAAATTCAACACGGAAACAGATGAGGATTTTTTTCTACTTCCCAAATTCACACAAAGTTTGTCAATTCTATGTAAGAAGAGCAAAGTGTGTTTTTTTCCATTTACTTTCACAGAGTTTGTAAGAATAGTTCAACAACTGGATGGAGACGGGCAGATCTCCAAATTCTGTTCTTTCATTTGTCTAAATCTCTCAGGTTTATATTTAAATGTGTTCGTGAATCACCTGGAACAGAACTGACCCCAGCTGACCTCACGGCTCTGGATTTCTATGGTGGAATCTGTGTTTCTGTCGGTGAGAGCGGTGAAAGGTTTCAGCAGATGTCGGGTTGAAACATCCTGTCCAGGTCAGCCGAGTCACAAACCCAGTCCATGAAAATGTGGTGATCTGGCCGGATAACACCAGTCCTGCTTTTGATCTCTGATGACATTTCAACTCTCACTGATGGAAATTCTCAACTTTATTCAACCTCAGTGTTGCAGCGGCTGCTGTGACCCTTGAACTGTGAATCATCCTGACAGGAGATGAAACGAGAAACAAGCCGTCTGAGTGAGAAAACAGTGTGAAAATTCTGAGAAGTAAAGCAAAGCACAGCGAACATGACTGGCCTCGTCTGACGGTGAGTGAGAACAGATTCTGTTTCAGTGACACTAATCATTCGGCATTATAAGAAATAAAAGTGAGAGCATTGAGCGTGAGTTTCCCGATGACATTTAGAGTTTTCTCTTAAGTTGGTGTGTGAGCCGTCATCCTGGCTCCTCTTATTAACCCGTGATTGGTGGTTAATTAAAAAGAGTTGTCTAATTAACTACGGGAGGAAACGCCGTCTCAGACGTACAAGAACAGCCATCCTGAGAACACACAGCTATCATCAGCATATCATCGGCCCGGCGCCATCAGCGCCTCGCTGCACCGGACCTCCAGGCCTGGCAGGAGTTACTGACTGAGGGTCCAGAGTGAGCCGTCTCCGGGGGGGTCTCCGGGGGGCCGAGGATCCAGCAGGCCCCCGTCTCACTGCGACGCTGTAGGACCGTGAGACGGACGCCCAGTCCCGGCAGCGACGAACGGCAGAGGTAAATCTGGCTTCTGACACAGAGGAGGGAAGACGTGTTTAATAAATCTTGATCTCGTGAGGAATGATAATAACCTGTGAGAAACGGCTGGCGTCTTCTCCTCCATCATGCTGCTAAGCTGCAGTCCTGACGCAATAATTTTCAACTAGCATGACGGAGATTTATACTGGAACACACACGCAAATGTTTCTTTTGAATGCCTCCAGAGAAGGCAAAAAGGCGATTAAGGAAATAATGAAGTATATATGGGCAATTTGTCTTGTTACATTAGAGGTATGAGGTAATGTGAGATAGTGTTGTTAAAATTACTGAGCATAAAACACAGCGGAGACTCGGTTTGGATTATGGCGGAGGAGACGAACTGTCGTCGGGCCGCTACATCCTGGACCTACTGACACACTGGAGATGGGGAGGAATTAGGTCAGGGCTTGAATGCGGAAGGTAATAGATGGATACAGCGGAGATTTATGTGCGACTCCCTCTCTCCAGAGAGAAATAGAGAGGGGGAGACAGAGAGAGGGAGAGAAAGAGAGATGGAGGTTGGTATTGGAACTAAATCAGACTGTCAGTTGGTGCTGGATTCTTCCTGAGGCGACAGAGGGAGGGAGGACGGGAGGAGGAAGAGCGATGCAGGCGGAGAGGAGAGGGATGCGGGACGTGGAGAAGGGAAGAATAATTGCGTAGGAAGTGAAGGGGCTGTAGGAAAGATCAGGGCTGTGGAGTTCACAGGGCAGAACCCAGCAGGGATCCAGATGATGCAACTCGCACTGCCGAGGACGGAAAGGGAGGAGTTCTGTCAGTCAGGGCGCTTTCAAAACAGAAGACGGTGATCAGGACCCACGTTCAGGCAGAAGACGCCGCCAGGCTGAAGATGAACGCTTTAAAAGCAGCACAGCTCCTGGAACTACAGACTGCTGCTTAATAAAGGATCTGCCGTTGTATCTGACGTGGAGGCAGCGTTTTCATGTGGAACTGTTTCAGTCTTACAGTTCGGGCTGTTCAGGACCGTTTTCTAGAGCTGCTGTAGGTTTAGACTGCTGGGAAACTGTTAGTGAAATCCTCATCCGTTACCTTCTGACCACTGAGAAACAACTGAGAGTGAAAACGCAAAGTGTTCATTACGTCGGGATGTTCACTGCATTAGCTCCTTTTTTTAATAAGCACCAGTAACAGTAGAAAAGGAACGAGTATTAGGAGGTATACTGTTTGGGGAATCACACTGAGTTCAAGATTTCAAACTTTCCTTGTTACAAATTATACATAAGGTAAGACTCAGTCGCTCAAAACATCCATTACAATGTCTTCGGTTTCCAGGAACACGCTGTTCGTGTCAGCCAGCTGCTTGTTATTTCAGCAGCTGGTGGCGGGAACGTTCCTCCTCTCAGCTCGGCTCTGAGTTAACTGGGGGCTTAACCGTACAACAGCCGGCTCGGCGCTAGTCTCGCTTGTCACCTCTTTTGTGGAAACGGTTCTCGCCGCTCTCGCCGGCGCAGGTGTGGGAGGATGACATCTGTATCCAGAGGAGTCTGCGACGTCTCCAGCTCGCCATCGGTAACGAGTGCAGAGACAGGACGGACTGAATCAGGGGAATGGAGGCGCGGGAGGTCATTCACAAGTCTGGGAAAAAATTAGAAGAAGATAAATCTCCTGTCATGGAGGGTTCCTCTTCAACTTATTGAAAAAAAAGGTATGCACTACAATAACTAATTGAGCCTCAAGAACCCACAAATGACTCATTGTGCCTAATGCTGCATCCGTACGGAAATTAAACGGATTTTTATCGTCTTTTTTACGAGGGACATCATTACACACAAATCCTGTGAAGTGCCCAGTGCCATCTCAGGATTTTAATGCTGATAAAACATTAATGCTTTGTGAGTCGATCCTGATAAAGAAGCCACTGGATCAATGCGGGTCAAGGTCTTTCATGTAGAACCACTCAGGTATTGATCAGTGCTACGGGAGCTTATACATGTAATCCGATACACTGCGCCCCGTCCAACAAATCCAACATGACGCTGTCCAATATTTTGATACAGTGTGCAGACGCCCCGTGCATGTAATGTCCTCATTATGGCTCCATTGTAAAGTAGGACGACTGACATTCAGCAGCTTGACTGGTGCAGCCGCTGGCTGTCTCCCACCTGTACGCGTCTTCTAGTTTTAGTCCACTGCAACAGATAAAATATAGATTTAAAAAGTCAGTCATACAGACTGTTTCAGTCTGAAAATGCCACATCTGCCACAGCTGAAGCTCGTCATCCTGGAAATAGGAGCTAAAAATACATTTCCTCACAGAAACCTGACGGGGGGAGAACGCTGGTGGACGGCGCGGTGGAGCAGTGGCGAGCGCTCCCACCTCATGCTGAGCAGGTGTGATGCTCTGCTGAGGTGTGAGTACCTGTTGAAATAGATGGACTCTCTATTGTTCTGCATGTTCTCCCTGGATCCCCCAAAAAACCCTGAAATAGCCAATCATTGTGAATATTCATATACTGTATATTTCCCTCTGCAGGGGAGGACAAGTCTCATAAGTCTTTCAGTCTCACCGAGTGAATTTCACACAAACACACACAATCAATACATTCAGTTGAAGTGTGTGTTCTTGTATTCCTCCTGTTGTGGGGACAGATATCTTGTGGAGACTTGTTTCTCTTATTTGTACAGACGTGGCTCCTGCTGTGTTTCATTATCTTTGACAGTTTATGAGCTTTAAGCTCAGAGTAATGAAAGTTGTGCCTATTGATTGAATTATAATTGACTCACCCCACGAATTACTGAAATGGACATAACGTCCTCTGAAGTGGAGAATATACGATCATTTGTGTGGCTGTGTTTGTGTGTGTGCTAATGACGGTATTGAAATTGTCATTAAGGTGTGATGAGTCAACACTGAGAGAGCAATCGGGTTTATGCAAAGATCATTGCGTTCCATATTTCAGCCGTAAGCAGTGTAGATGTTCATGCTTCTGTCTCGTTGATGAGTCCGTTTAAAGCGGCTTCCACAGGCCTGACAGGCCGTAACTATTCCTCCAATCTGAAGCCACTGCCTCACTTTATGTACTTCAAGGCTAAAATACACGAACGCCCAAATACTATACCTGTGTTATGGTTCCAGCACCATTAATCCGCTCCGATAATGTCTGGTTTTATAACTGGGCTGCAGGTTTTCTTCTCCCTGCTCGTTCAATACAGCATTAGTGAGGTGGTAAAAAACACTTTAATGGACCGCGCCTTGTTCAGGAGGTTAATGTCGAATTAGAAAAGGCCATTATGGAAAACTGGCGCAACAAGTTGAAGCACATCATCATCAAAAGTATAACGGCAACATCTCATTAAGATTTAGTAAAATATACCAACAAAAGCAGACAACACAAAACAAAGCTGAACTGAGCATTAACAGCCTCCGTGTCTCTGAATGACCTGCTTCAGAGACGGTCGGTGAATGTAAATCAGAGCTCAGCGCCTTCGACCGTCCCTTCAGCAGCAGCCCCGCGGACGGCTCGGGCCCTCGGGGTCCTCCCCTTCTGGTGCTCTTCAGAGAGGAAGCGGTTCCAGAAGCAGAGCCGTCACCTGTAGATTAAGCTGGTGACCTTTAGTGTTCCCGCCTCGCGGAGCTCCTGTCGGGTCAGCACACGGTCGATCCGCTGTAATCCGAGGACAAGCCGGGGTGAGGCGGCCGGGAGAAGAAAATCCCAGCTCTGGTCAGGGTTCATGGGACGGAATATACAGACCTGAGCAGCAGTGGTGCTCCAGCCTGCTGCTTCCACACCAGGCCGTGTGTCCGCTGCTTTCCGGTGATGGAAATGAAAACCACTGTTGAAAAATCTGCCTCAAACCCATTTTTGACCCATTCATCCCGTGGAATACTGGGCGCGTTTCAGATTTGTCTCTCCATGAGGAAAGTTCTTCAGCGAGGCCTCCGAGTCATCCTGAATGACGGGAACACTGTGTGTGAAAAGAGACATTTCTGTTAAGGTTTTAATGTCATTTGGAACGAGTTGAATGCTAACGATAAAATTCCATCCTGCTGCATTGTGCTGAGATTCTGAGAAAAAGCTCAGAGATGATTCTGTGAAAACCCTGCAAATAAAAGTTAAAGTATCAGCAGGAGTGGCGCGATCGAAGAGGCCCTTACAGGAAATATCTGCATCTGTGTGTGTGTGTGTGTGTGTGTGTGTGTGTGTGTGTGTGTGTGTGTGTGTGTGTGTGTGTGTGATAAAGTTGGGACGGTCTCGGTGCACTCGGTGGTTTCTTGGCCTCTATTATCTTTTATTTGCAGGCTGATAGCATCTCCTGGCAGCGAATAAACGGGCTGTAAATCAGAAATGTGTGTGTGCATGGCTATGAGGGAATTCACATGAGCACAACACAATAAATATGCATGTTGCGGAAATGAATGCAAGCAAGTTGCCCCCCCCCCCCCCCCCCCCCCCCCCCACCGCCTTTTTTATCTTATTGTGAAAGTCTGTGAAAAAAAAAAAAATCTGAGGAAACAATGAGCCTGATGCGTCCATTAGCTGTGCAGAGCATGAACACAAATCCAGCATGTGAATCTGCACATTGGAGAATCAGCCGTGGCAAGCCTCACTCCTGAAGACATTTGAATATGCAAATGTTTTTCAGCACAAAAAGCCCTGACAAGCTGTTATTACATGATTCCAGTGGGTGCAGATAGAGCGGGCTGACAAGATCTGAGAGGAGGCCGAGCAGGAGCGAGCGCAGCAGCCTCACGCAGTTGCCGGGGAGATGCTGCATGTTGTCTGCACGCTTTCATTTGGGAACGCTTCTGTGTTTTCTCCGGGGAATGAAATCATGCCGGGGTAGTTCTTCTTTCTTTCTGTTGCCACTGATCATGAGGGTCTGGGATGGTCCGGGTCTGGCTGTGACGCCGTTTGGTTGCAGAGGGCATCAAAATAAATCCTGGGCAGGAGTCAAAGCAGCAGAAGGATGCGGCGATTTTAAAAAAGAGAAAATTTGACAGAAGCAGTCATGAGGAGCTCCAAGCGTTCATGTTAACATGGAGCCGCTAATAGGGAAGCAGGAGCCGGACATCTGGGGGTTTGGGACGGTTGAGCTGATCATCAAACAATGAAATAAGGAGATTACATCCCTGGAAGGGAGCAGTGTAACTCTGACCAGACTGTGTGTGTGTGTGTGTGTGTGTGTGTGTGTGTGTGTGTGTGTGTGTGTGTGTGTGTTAACCCAACTCAGCTTCACAGTAACTTGAGTCCTGACTAATTAAAATCATAGTTTTGGTCAATATCATGAAGAATTATTGTACAGTCACTGTTAACTTACTAAATACAGAAGTAATTACCAAATGACAGCACAGCCAAAAAAAGTAAAATAAAACTATATCCCATCCAGGAGAACGAAAACCTCATTTGACTGTAAACAAACACAATTCAAGCATGTATCGTCGTGGTTCGCTGCGCAGTGGCGCTCAGAGTAGCAGAGACTCGCCTGCCATCGACTACCGGCTCACATTACATCTCAAGGCAAACACCAGCAGCCAGATCTCTGATATTAAAACGGTCAGACATGTTGTCAGCTTTCTGTTTTTCCACTTTTTCAGTCAGACACTTTAAAACGGATCAGTTTTGGTCCATTAATTTTTATGTCCATGAAGTCAAACAAATTATTAAACTGTCTGAGCAATATCATCACAGTCCGGTTCAAGTCTGGAGTCTTTAAAAAAAGCTGCCTGATCTGTCATCTTTGTGTAACTGATAATAAAATACGGTTCATGCTGTGTCAGAAAACTAGCAGATACACGAGACACTTCTGAAAATGTAGGATATTTTAAATGAGACTTGTTGTGTTGGATTCGTTGCTCTTTAATTCGCCTCTGACCAGCGGGGCTGTTTTCTCCCGGCAGACTCTGGCAGAGTGGGATGTGTGAACCTTCAGGGCTGAGCGATGCCGACGTGACCGGGCCCGAGAAACAAATCTATCCTCTGGTCCAAAACACTCTGGCCTGGACTGAACCTCCCGAAGACCGATTTCTATCAGCAGCAAACATCCAGAGCAGAAACCTGCTGCAAAACAAAAAACCAACACAGAGTGACTAATGTACAGTTCCTAAAAGCTCTCAGCAGATAGTGTGGTTTGTTAGGAGTGATGGGGAGGATGGAGCCACTTCTCAACTCTGTTTTGGCTGTTTGTCAAAAGACAACAGAGTTCAGAGGCTCTAAAAGACGCCAGAATGTCTGTCTTTGTCCAAACAGGACAAACTGAAGCGCTCTGCAGCGCCGAGAACACAACATTTTAATCGGAAGCACATCGTCTTTGCTGTTGTGTTTCAGAAAAGTTTCCCGTTTTCACAGCAGTGTTTTGAAAACAACGTCTTTGTACACAGACATGATAGTCAGCATGCCAGGCCACCAGGTGGCGCTGTCGGTTGTTCTTGTCATGAAACCACACACTTAATAAACACTGGCAATGGCGAGTACGAGGCGCTCATATCACAGATGGAAGCTGGATCGACTGGCGTTTGTAAACCGACCAAGTCCAGGAGAACAAGGACGGCTGTCCGGGGAGTCAGGACTCTGTCTGCTCACAAGCAGAAGACGTAATTACTCGAGTACAGTAGCAGAAAAGTTCTGAAAAGTTGTGATTTCCCATGTTTTCAATGGGATGGAGTGGGAGTGTTTTTCAGAAAAGCTGTTTTGAGCTCCATTGTCATGTAAATGCACCCCAAAGTGTCACCGAAGTTTTCCTTTTTCACTTGAAGTGTAGAACATGTTCCTCAGGCGGATCGGCAGCAGTAACAGTGGCAGCTTCTGGATTGTTGTTTATTTTGCTTTTTAATGTTTTTGACGAGGAAAAGTCTGCAGCTCGTGTCCTGGATCCTACAGCAACAGATCAGTAGATCCAAATGGTAACGCCCGCCAGTGTGGCTTCACAGAAATGGAATAACAGTGAAACGTTTTACTCCACGTTTTGGGCTAAGTTTTAGATTTACTCTATTATTTTCCCGAAAGAAATATAATAATTGCAGATCAATAGGAAATAAATGACAATTGTTGAAGGCGTCTCATCCTGTAACAAACATCCTGAATCCTGAAACATTTAGTGCAGGTTTACATTTATTTTCTCTTGGTTAAGACAGTGTATTTGAGTTTGATCCTCGCACATAAATGTAAATGTTAAAATCAAAATTCCATCATTTGTATATTCTATTCACTGCTCTTTTATCTAATCTCCTTTCATTTTTAGCCCTCCCTCCATCGTCGTCACTTACCGAGGTCTTCAGGGCCACATTTCCCTTCATTTGACAGAAACTCTGCTGTAAATTTAGATCTGAGTCTCCTCCGGCGTGGAGAGGGACGATATCTGCCCCCCCCCGCCCGGTCGGTGCAGTTTCCCTCCCGGTATCTGAGCCTTTGTTAAGAATTGAAGCCCTGAACACCCTGGGTGCTGCCTGGTTCTGCCCGTCTGTGGTTGCCTCTTCGCCGTATCGGCGCCGTGCGCGGCGCAGAGCGCCATCAGATCGGAGCTTCATCACCGCTGGATGCGGTTAGAAATCCAGGAGCCGCCGTCCACATCAGATCATATTCTCCCAGCAGGCCATGCATGAAGCTTATGAATTTGAGGGGATTTGCTGATGTTTTTGGGGGTTGACGGCGGTGTTGTGGTTAGATCGCCTCAGAGCAAGCATGTCGCCGGTTTAAATCCTCGTCTGGCAGTCCTCATGTTTAATGTTTGCATGTTTTCACTTTGCATGCATGGATTTTCTCTGGTTTCCTCCCACAGCTATGCTGACCTGAAACGGGCCTGGTGTGTGTGTGTGTGTGTGTGTGTGTGTGTGTGTGTGTGTGTGTGTGTGTGTGTGTGTGTGTGTGTGTGAGACCTGTCCAGGGCGTGTTCTGCCGTCGTCTGATGGTTGGTTGGTTAGATCTGATCTCTGAAAATTTCACACCTGAAGGTGAAAAAACGGAATAAATTACAAACACAGGCGTGTTCGACTCAGATGTTAAATGTATTTACTGAATTTGCTGTTTGTTGTTAGACAAGGAAAACGTTGTCACTGGTGAAGTCCCGTCCCTCGCCGTCCCTCGCTGTCCCGGCTTCGGAGCGTCCTCGCCGGGCGGCGGCGCAGAAACCGGACAGCTGTGAAGGTCAAATGATAATTTGGGGGAAGGAGTAACAATAAGAAACGGGAAATGAATACACCTCCCATTTGCTGGTCATTTAGTAAAAGGTCAGGGGGAAATGTGAAGAAATCTACAGGGAGCGAGGAGCCGCCAGTGGCAGCGGCAGTGGAAAATAAAACATTGAATTTGGAAATCCTCCCTCACCTTTTCTGTTTAACCGGTGATTAGCGGTATTTTAAACTGTTATTGGAGGTGAACTCGCTCTGCAGAACATTAATAACTGGCTGTAAACTCAGGGTTTTGGGTGTTTAGGAATATTTAGGAAAACAAACAGTTAATTTCCAATTTGTTTCAACTTCAGGTTCTCCAGAGAGAACGAAGCAACTCTCAGATTAACTCTGAGATGTGAGGAATTACGACGTGCACGTCTTCTTCCAAAAAGCGGCTCCGCCCGTCAAGGTGACTCTCTGACGGGCGGCTTGTTGCGTGCATCCCCGAGTCTTTCATATTAATGACCACGTTAAGATGAAGGGAACGGCGTTCTGAAAGCAGCAGCCGCTGCTGAACGCCTCCGTCAGCAGCGCTCCGGCTGCTCGCTGAGCTGCATCCCCGCAGGCCTGAACAAAGGTTATGACAGTAAAGCTGATCGGTTCCTCTTATTCTGGAAATCATGTTTATGATATGAACAGGACGTGCAGCGACCGGAGGGGAACGTGACCCGGCGAGCCTTTTCACCTTCAGCACTTCAGAAAGAAAAGTTCATCTTGATTTACATAAAAAGACACATTTTCATAAGTGAAGGTTTAAATATTGATGTGATAAATGTGACAGATGGCTCTGGAACAAGAGATTATGTCGCATGAGCGCATTCATTACTTATGATTGCTAATCAATAGATTTAGAAATAGCTCTATCCATCCTCGTGTGAGACCTACTGGGTGTTTAAAGTGTTTTAACCTAAAGACAGTGAGCTCATAGAGGTGAGTTTCAGGAGTTTTGTTAAGATGTTAGAGCACTTTATAACCAAATGTATTGTTGAATAAAGTTTGGTATTTGTGCATCCACAGAGAAGGCCATGAGTCGGATCGATTCTGTTTGACTTCTGTGATGAGATTAGAAAGAGAACGCAGCTGTTCTGCTTCCTCATTTCTCTCCTGCTGCTTGAAGTGAAGCCTTCTATTAATATGAGAAGTACGAATCTAAGTTTTTCTCGACGGTGGTAATGAGCAGTGTGTGGGAGCAAAGCTCTGTTTGTCTGCTTTCTGGTAAGTCTAGATTTTTTTTTTTAACATAACTTAAATGGTGTAGGAGTTATGCTTCATCTCTCTGTCTGCCTGTATATCTATGTTAAGCTCTTAAGACATTCATTGCAGCGTTAGGTTTTCAGTTGTTTGAATTTCTTTCTTGTTTTTGCGTCTCGTGCTTCTCTTCTTCCCTCCAGACGGACTCTCTGCCCTCATGCACTGATCGCTCCTCTCTCGCTTCCTGTTTTGCGTATTTATCTCAGCATCTTGTTTCTGCCTTTTCATCCTGTAAACTGTGTTTTCTGCTCAGCATCTCGGGGTTTTCTCTCCTCTGCTTGCAGCTCTAATCACTCAGCTGTAGCCCTGTTTTGAACACAGACCGTCTAATTTATATCTTGTCTTTTGAAATAAACATTTTCACTTCTAATCTTCTTCTGCTTTTCCACTTTAGTCCAACATGAAGTGATCCGTTCTGCCGGTCCTCCTCCCTGTAAGAACCACCAGCTCATGTTCACAAAGACTCGTCCTTCAGAGGAAATTAGGCCTTTATTCAATGTATTAGCTTCACTCCTTCCTCTTGTACAGCTTATTGAAGTGAGTCTGAACCTTTTCTCTACTCGAGTCGACCACGTTGTTCGATATCAATCTGATGCTACGTTACAGTGGAGCCAACCCAATGAGCTCAAGATGGAGGAGTCGGAGTGATTTTACGTTTCCAGTCCGAACCAGACGCCGTGGGACCAAACAGCTTCTATTTTTACCGTCCACGGCTGTATTTTGGTGTCACTGAATCCCATGAAACGGAAAAAAAAAAAAAAAAAAATGGTTGAATAGAGCATAGAAAACCTTTTCAGGAGTCCCGGCGCTCACTGACTGAACACCGAGGCCACGGATGACCTGACCTCTCAAGACTATAAACATCAAAATGTCAAGTAACAATGAAAGGACAGAGATACAATGTGCTTCCCACAATGAAAGAAGGACATGAATCGGCTCGCTTCGTCTCCACCAACCCCAAAGGTCGAGAATCCATCAATACACAGCACAGGCCTACAGGTGATAAATATTTGAGAATACGCACTGCGTTTTCAGACTGATGCCGCACACACACACACACACACACACACACCTGTATGGAGACGTCAGCCCGGTTCAGCCGGACGGTGAAATGTCATTACAGCCGACAGTGTGAGTGGGCAGAAGGGCTTCCAGTCATTCAGTGAAGGGCGCTCACACTGAAGTGTGTGATGGCTGTTAACAGTCTTCACATCAGCTACACACACACACACACACACACACACACACACACCGGCGTCTGGGGGACGGCTCCCAGGGAACGCCGGTCAGGACGGACACAAGGAAGAGCTAACCTCATACTGGAGAGGGAAACGCAGCGATGAGCAGATTTTAATGGTTTTTGCCTGAAATGTGTTCTTTTCACTGGAGCTTCAGGGAAGTAGGGAAGAGGAGCTCGCTGAGGAAGAACAGGTAGTACTCAGAACGGCGGTAACGAGGTGGAAAAACTCCGAAAAACAGAGGAGAAGTCCTCACTGAACACCAGCAGTGTGACAGTATCGCGGAGCCGGGGAGCCGGCGGCTCGCAGGTGAAGATAATGGCGCTGAAGAGGCGGCGAGCCGGGTGCTGTCAAGACAGGAGGCAGACTGATTATCTGAAACTTTTAGAAAAAACAAAAAAATCTTCTGAATAGCAGACATAAGTGACAAAAACATGTCACAGTCTGACTGGAAGAATGAAAAAAGACGTCTTGTGATTTCATGCATGTGGGCAAAGAAACGTCTTCTCAGCAGCAGCGGCAGCGGCGGTGGTGGTGGTGGCGGCGGTGGCGGTGGCGGTGGTGGTGGCGGTGGCGGTGGCGGTGGCGGTGGCGGCGGTGGTGGCGGTGGTGGCGGTGGCGGTGGCGGTGGTGGTGGCGGTGGTGGCGGTGGTGGCGGTGGTGGCGGTGGTGGCGGTGGTGGCGGTGGCGGTGGCGGTGGCGGTGGCGGTGGTGGCGGTGGTGGCGGTGGTGGCGGTGGCGGTGGTGGCGGTGGTGGCGGTGGCGGCGGTGGCGGCGGTGGCGGTGGTGGTGGCGGTGGTGGCGGTGGTGGCGGTGGTGGTGGCGGTGGTGGCGGTGGTGGCGGTGGCGGCGGTGGCGGTGGCGGTGGTGGTGGTGGCGGTGGCGGTGGCGGTGGTGGCGGTGGTGGTGGCGGTGGCGGTGGCGGTGGTGGTGGTGGTGGCGGCGGTGGTGGCGGTGGTGGCGGTGGAGGTGCATGGGGCAAACGTTTCATAGAGAAGTGAATCAAAAGGCGTTGAGAAAAAGGCCCGTGGCAAAAATTCCAGAGCAGCCGGAGCGGACCAGAGCGGCGGAGGAGGAGGCGGGCCGCTGCGGCGTTCAGGCTGCTCCGCATCAGGAGAACCAAACCGGCTCCTGTACTGGAGAGGAGATTCTAAATCTCACGTTTCAGAGAGGAGACCAGCGTGACACAGTGAGGTTTGATGTGTCCGGTAAATTAGGATTATCGCGACAACCAATGTAACGGCTTCGAGGGCGGAGCAAAGAACCGACCAGACTGACGATTACAGTTACTGCAGTTTAAATTATTACACCACCCTGACCAGCTCTGTGAGAAGAATTTCCCTTTATGTGTAAGAGAACTTTATAAAACTCGTTTAAACATTCTCGATGGAGCGGCTGCAACCAGAACCTGACAGAATATCACTTTACATTTTCACATCTCATACAAAAAATGGCAGCAGTGTCTTTTGAGTTATTATCTGAAAATTGGTTCTTAGAAAGTCAAAGGTTAGTTTTAATAAAACATAAATAAAATGCAGCGGTGTTAAACTGAAATACAAGCAGGAAACAAAGAATTGTGAATCTCATAGACTCACTTTATCCATTGATGGCAACAAAAGCATCTCAGAAAGATGGAACAAAGTCGACGAAGTCCTGGAAAAATGAGTTCCATACAGAAATGACATAAATCAAATGTAAAGCAAGACGAGGATTTGAAAATGAAGGTTTAATTACAATGAATCAATAACGTGACTGCTATAAAAGGAGCATTTTTCAATAGTTTACAAAGCTGCATGCAAATATTTCCAAAGAAATGACAAAAGGCTTCAACATTTTGAAATATTCACGTCGATATTCTAGTCATAGCAGGTAATGCTCCGCTCATTCCTCACTTCAGCTGAGTTTTATGGTTTTACAAACTATTCTGCTGGTTTTAGCTGTCGTTACCAGACCGGCACTGAAACACAGTTGGTTCTAGTGTCTGAATACTCAAGTAATAACTGAGGCTTGAATGCCAGATATATGAATATCTGTCTTGTTATAAGACACACTCAGTGCAGGAGGTTGTTCCTCGAAACAAACCGTCTGCTGTCAAATCCACGCCTGGACATTTAGCTGATGCTGAAGAGGAAACAGGTTTCAAACCGAACGGTTTCAGTTTCACGCCTCCCTCCTCCTGATGAACGCCGGCCGCGTTTCTCTCTGCTCGGCTCATTTAACCTTTGTTCGACCAGGCGAGGTCGTGCAGAATTGAAAAAATGTCACAGTGAAAGGGCAGGCCGCATAATGCCAGGCTCAGCGACAACAAACGGCGAGGAGGAGCGGCGCCGAGCTCCGTCCTCGCCGCTCCGCCCTAATTTGATCTCGCCTGGTTTTGCAAACCTCCCAGCTTCTCTGTTCCGCCTGTAGCCAAATCAAAAAGTTCCACATCATTAACGGCTGAAGGTTGCTGTGCTGTTAATGAGGAGCCCAATTAGCCTCGGCTGAAGCAGAGAGGGAGGCGGAGGCCCGGAGGAGCGCAGCAGATCCCTGCTGGATCCCGTCAGGCCGACCCGCCGCCTCGTCTGCAGCAGCTCAAGGAGACCGGAGATCGCCAGGAAGATGACCAGCGTGAAAACACGCTCACGTTTTATCAGTCATGTGCTGCAGATCTGGAGCTGTGTTGATCTTTTCAGCAGAAAACAGTTTGTGAAGTGTGTTTGTTAACGTTTGTGTTTAAATGTCTTCTCACAGACATATTAGGGTATAAGCTACTTCTGATTTTCCTTTTCTCACATCGTATTGCTGTAATGAACATGTGAAGAATGAGAACATGAACTAGGCTGACCCATATATTTTAAAAAATAGGACAACTGGCCTCCAGATACTTAAAATTTACTCAATGGTGAAAATTCTGATGTAAAAACCGTCAGCTTTCTCACAGGTTTCTCCACTGACAGTGATGGTGGACGGTGGATTCTCCATCTGCAGCTGTTGGTTAGTATGAAACACCAGCACAGCCTCCGCTGCCTTCACTGCCTCTTCTCTGATCTCAGGTGGAACAAAGAGCTTTCTGTGTTTTCAGGCGAACTTCGAGGTCTTCGGCGCCTTCAGCAGAGGTCGAGTCAGACGAGGCAGCGCTGCACGCCGTGCGCTCCATTTGTCTTAGCCAGACGGATGGGGAAGGGTTTTATAACTTCAGTTCCTCTAGAAAGCAGCATTTTGGCTTCTCTGTCTGGCTGTGACTATAACCATGTCACAGCAGTTAATTCAAATACATCCTGAAATACAAACATTCACAGAAATGTTTTGAAATTTTAACTTTTAAAACCCTTTGGGGTTATCCACCCTTATCTCCAGAGATAAGGCAACAAATCAAGCATTAAAAACCATGAAAAGGTTCATTTTATCCTGATTAAAGTAGGTCTGTTGTGCTTTCACTTCTTCTTTATGTTCTCTGGAAGATGTCAATAAAATGACACAACAATCTGTTCAGACAGAAGAAACTCCACATCTGCTGTTTTTCTTTATTTCCACGGGTATTTTACTACCTCCAGTTTAAAACTCCGTCAGTCTGACTGCCTGGTGACTTTCTCTACAGTCTTCCCGCCGTGTTTGAGGCCGGATGGCTTCTGCCCCGGTAAACCAGATCAAGCGATCCGGGTTTACCGGGGATGGGCGTCCCGCTGTCGGGTCGTCAGGCCGGTAAACACTCCGGCGGTGAAGAGAAGCAGGATGTGAGGAGCAGCCGCCGGCAGCGAGCGACAGCCGTCTGATTCCCTCCCCGACAGCCGACCTTCACCTCAGAGCCGCGCCTCATATTTATGAGCGTCATGAAACAATTTTGTTAAAGTTGCAGACAAGAGGGACGGCGAGGCCGCGACAGGAAGTGATGAATTGCAGCTTTGGCCCGGGGCTCTTGCTGTTCGCCTCGTGTTGTGACAGGTCACGCTTCACGAAAAATTAATCGCTCCGCTCCGATGCGGATTCGCTGCTCAGACGGAGATACGGAGCGACACCGAGCAGCAGCGAGGTTCAGACGCCCGCCGCCGCCGCCGCTTCCTCTCGTGATGCCGCTCAGGTTCGCTGGATAGAGGCGTCTGGAACTGTAACAATATGGAAAACCAAGGAATGCAAGGAACTCCGTTTCAGGATATTTCATTTGCAATTATGGTTAAAATTCAGCTTTATTCATGATGTAACGATGGTTTTTACGTTTGCAGGTTTCGCCTCAGACAGCAGCTCCGGCCACACTCAGAACGCCGCTCGCCGCCCAGCTTCCTCCCCACAGCTCCAGCCTCCATCGCTCTGGAGCAGAAGATGGATGGAAGGACGCTGCACTGGCAACAATTTCGAGGATTCTGCGGCGTTTAGCAGCCGCGTGACGGCCAGCATTTCCAGAGCGTTTCACCTGAACTCTGCTGAATCAAACCGCGGTGGAGCTGGGCTGCTGGATCATCAGGGAGTCTGGAAGAAAACAGAATCAGTGAAACATTCATCTGGCTGCTAAATGTCCTGATCGGTGTGTTACTTGTGGCAGTCAGCGTTGGCTCTGGTGGCTCCTTTCTTTTTAATTTAAGAATATTCTTATATATTCTATTCCCGTCCCCGTCCACAGCAGCGGCGCTTCTCTTGGCCGTCTGAAACGTTCTGTTCAGAGGTCTGTTAAAGCAGCGGCGAGGGGGGAGAACAGACTGAAAGAGACAAAGCACCATTATTTTACACCCCTGGGTCAATGTCAGAGAGAGCTGCTGGCAAATTAAAGAAGAAAGAGGAGCGCCCTAAAAGTGTTTTAGGGGCACTTTTCTTTTGTTTTTTCGCCAAATTTATCGCTTCCACTGCTGCTTCTTTCTCTCCTCTTTTAATCAACTCCGTCTGCCATACCCCCAAACTCCCAGTTTATCTGGATCCTCCCCCCTGCTCTTCATCTCCTCCTCCTCCTCCTCCTCTCCGGAAGCTCCCGGGAGACGCAGACCTCTCCGTCTCCATCAGCCCCTCGTCCTCACTCCGGCCTTTCTTCTCGCTGCTCCAGTCGCCCGCTCAGCAGGCTTCAGCCCAAAGACAGAGAGAACAGTGGCGGTGGTGTCAGAGGGCTGACTCCAGGCAGGCAGATAAGGGAAATTACAGGATCCACTGCTCCGACTTCACATTATCATCAGCTGCTAACTACAGCGTTCAGGCAAGGCAATTTCCTCCAGGAAACGTCGGGCGATTTGGTGCTAAAAAAGAAACACTGGGACCAACTTTGGTTTTTCACTGTGATTGTTTGAACACAATGATTGTCATTAAATGTGTTTGATTGAAGATTCTGCACGATCGCGCTCCACAAACCTGAGCGAACGAGCGGCCTGCCATTGATTTATCTACTGCATTTATCCAGCTGAGGGTCCAGGAGGGAGCCAGTCACACACACACACACACACACACACACACACACACACACACACACACACACACACACACACACAACCACAGAGTCATTCAGTACGACTGTAACACACACAAAAAGTTGTCTATTGTCGACGAAGACAAAAAAAATCCAACAAAAGTTTAACACTTTCCCTTGAAATTCATACAGAACAGCATCGAACAGGAGGAGCTTTCATTATTAGGCATGCATGAGACCCTATATATATCCTATATATATATATATATATATATATATATATATATATATATATATATACATATATATATATATATATATGTATATGTTTCCAACGTTTCTTCGTTCCGCTACATTCGTTGTGCTGGAAAACATGAATGATTTACTTGGCTGCCCTCTGAGACCTGTGGTGGCTTCATATCATCAGACAGAATTAACCAGTGTTGTTAATGGTTGAACCAATCTGAACCCGTGTGTTCATGTGAATAAGTTCCATTACATGTTCATGAGTTATAAATACACCATGACACTTGCTGTCCTGTGATTCTAAATAAATAAACGAATAACGCTGGAGACGAGTCTCCTCTAATTATTGATAGTTTTGGTTTTTCATTGCATTTCAACCAAAGGCACTCAGGCGGTGATGCTTCTGGCCACTTCTCAAAGATCTGTTCACTTTCTTCAATATGTTCTTTTATCTCCTATATTCGACTGAAAAAAAGTCACATGAACCAACTTCAGCCTTGCATCAGTCCGCTCTGCTTTCAGCTGGATCCGAATGTTTAGTAATCATTTGTGTGTTTTGGCCTCGTCAGAGCAGAATGATAGAGACGGCACATAAAGGCGGCGATGTGTGAAGAAATAAAGCAACTGCCTGCCAGAGGCCTGGAAAAAAAACAGTGTCCAGAGAAACGCTTTCATCAAGTCCCGCTCATAAAAGACGATTTACAGCGACCCGAGCGCGCCGCCTTCCACCGAGGCTGGGCTGTGTGTTTGTGTGCAGGTTGGATTGTGGGAGTGTGATCGTAACTCACCCAGATGAGAACAGAAGTGAGAGCCTGGTGAGAACACATCAGCACATTCTGACACCTGGATGGGTTCGAACAGGATAACCAGCGCGGATTCATCAGCTTATCCACCATCTGCGAACAAGCGTCAGGCCGAGTGAGGAAAGCTGGAAAACAGACCGAAAACAAATTTAGGCAAACATTAATCTGTGTAACCAGAGCAGCAGACACTGAGGACACGCTGGGACTGGAGGAGCTTCCTCAGGTTCGGCGGCTGTCCGTCGCTCTCTCTGTCGGGGTTGTCACTTTCCACATCTCCCTCGCAAATTTCTGCGAGCGGCCTGCGAGAGCGATCCGGCTCGGGCAGGTGCCGGCTGTCTGGCTGATTAGCTGACGTGTTGCCCGGAGGTGTGGCGGGCTGCCGGGTGGAGGACGGACGCCTCCAGCAGCTGATTTCTCTGATTAGCGCTGCTCCACGGAGCGGGAACGCAGCAGCCCGGCCTCCAGCTGGGGCGTCTGGTGGCAGTGAGCCCTCCTGCAGGATGTGACTTCCTCGTGTCGGGGTTCCACTCAAACAGCAAGCCCACTTTTTACATTTAGATTCTTTTTTTTTATACGTCAGACCCATTAGGCCCGAGGCTGTTGATTAACCCTCAGCATTGTGAGCGCCGGAGGAGCTGGAAATGTCGTCCCCAGGGTGTCGTCTGGAGGTAATTCGTGACATCGTGTGCTTTTTATGCCATTTTCGCGCCAAGAATTCTGTTGAAAATTGCAACTTGGAGCAAAATAACACTTGGATAAAGCTCTCAGGATGTTGTTATTAAAGATTACTCAGCTCTGACGTCTCATCCTATACATGGCTTCTTCTGTGGTTAAAAAAACCTGTCTAGAAAGGCAGCAAAGTGACAGGAAGTGTGAGTTCAGTTGTGATAGTAAGCAGAAGTAGTGTATAAATCCACTATCACAACTGTTTATGTCCTGTCTGACCTCCACATCTCTTCATTTCACCCTGACTTCGTGTATTTAAAGCTCCAGTGTTGGACGGTGAAACCAGCTAGACGCTGCTGCGTTTATACATTTAAATCGCTCCAACACTGACTCACAGAACGGAAACGATGCATCTGGGAGATACTGCGATGTTTGTTTTATGATACCCTCTACTTTATTGCTCATGATGGCGATAAATACACATCGGCCTGGGATCCACTGGAAGGATTGTTTATTTCTATTCTGAACACAATGTGGTCATTTAGTCTTAATCACATCAAAGCGTCCTCCACAGAACATCCTTCATTAAAAGCATGTTCCTGTGATGGAGGCCGGCTCCAGAGGCTTCCGGGAAGCGTCTCCAGATACATTAGACGTCGTCACAATCAGCGGGAAACAATCGCACATCAGCCCGTATTGTGAACGGCGAAGAGCAGGAGTGAAATCACGCTGATTAGCCTCCTGATTGGACGAGGTCTTAGCCGAAAAACGCAACACAAAGCTGCGAACATCCGTGAAACCCCGGTGGATCAGGACCTCCCTGACCTCCGGCGCTCCATGACAGACGACTCTCTGCTCTCGTCGCCTCCTCACATGCTGATGAGCGCAGCGGCATTTGCATGTCACCTGCCTGAACAACAGGAATTAGCGGAGACAATCAGAGCGCATGAGGAGTGAGAGACAGCGCGCCTCTCCCCAGGCTGATAAATAATGCAGCGCCGTGACTTTCTAAACAGGCGCCGCGGCTGCTGAGGCGCACGAGCGCCGAGGAAAACAGATCTGATCACAGGTTGAAAACCAGCTGAGAACCTGACAGATATTTGTTCATTATGTTAAAGTGGCGATGACACAGGAAGTCGGCGCGCTCCCGCAGCGGGCCTTCTGATAAGCTCCCTGTAATTTGACAAGATCAAAATTCCCCGGAGAAGTTTCGCCGCCGCCGTTTGATGATTTGAAGTGAATGCGCTCGGAAGTGGATTTTCAATAAACCCTCTTAAAGTTACATCTGGGATGATCTGCAGAGGGAGCGAGGAGCTGCTTCTGACAGCAGGATGGAGCCGGCCGTGAGAGGAAAACACCTGCTTCAGCACCGAAACCTGCCACGCAGCTTCCAGAGCTGTGTGTTTCTGCATGAGTGTGTTGATTTGAACTGACATGAGCTAAAGCCACACACTTTGCTATGTTCAATAACTTCTTATTGAACAAACAAAAGGCTGAATTAGTGTAAGCAGCTGCTCTCCTCCTGCCTCACTCTGAATTCTGGCTCAATAATTCAGACGCATGAAGAAAATGATTCTTCTAATTTCAGACGAGGATCAGATGTCCCCCCGCGTAGCCGTGAGCCGCATCGCCCAATGTCACTTTACAACCACGGTGACCGAGAAAGAGCCTTGGAGGAAAAGTGCCCGGCACCTTCAGACTGAAGCCATGTTTCGGTTTTAATTAGAGGGGAGAACTTTATCCCCCTCTCAGCCCTTCTCTCTCTCCGCCGCTCGCCGCCCCCCTCAGCCACCTGGACCAGGCTGCAGCAGAATGTAAATTGGGTTCTGAGCTTTAATTGGATACTGTACATGCTGGGAAGGATCCACACACACACACACACACACACACACACACACACAGACTAGCCCGCTGTCTTTGGTTGAGATATTGAGCTGGAGGACACTGACAGACATTTTTTTGGACAACAGGGCTCTGCAGTGAAGCGATTCAGCGCCGATGTTTCAGTCGACGTTTTTTACATCTAAAAAAAATCCTTTCCAATAATAGAAATGCTCCACATCTTGAAAACAGAAATCAGCATTTTTAGAGAGTGTATCAGGTTAAACCAGGCAGACAGCAGACCCAGGCTGTGGAGACGTGGTTCTACAGTCCCGGATGCTGCAGCACAGCGGTCTGCAGCCTTCACCACCAAAAGAGACGTTTTTTTCAGACTTTCCACCAAGTCAAGCTGGTCTGGAGCACAAAACATACTGAACCTTTAAAATGAGGCTAATACAGCTTATGAAGTTTCACATACAGTTTTGATGCGCAAACAAAAACTATATCTTATGACGCTTTCATGAAGTTTTAACTACAGTTCAGAATCGTGAACATTTTATTACACTTAGCCTATTTTTGAACTTGATTTCAACAGTTTTGATTCTCTTTTCAAGGTGTTTTGTTGCTGAGAATTTTGAAATTTTAGCAGTTTTAACAGTTTTACCTCTTTGAAAGCAGATTTCCCTCCATTTTGTTGTGTTTTTAGCAATTCTCCCCAATTTTACTTGGCTCCAGAGCTGCAGGTTGCAGACCTGTGCTCGGTTTCCCCCTGAAGGAACCACACAGCTGCAGCTCCATCTGAAGCACAGTCACTCTGTAAAGCCACTTTAAACCACACATGCAAAGTACTTCTCCTTTAAATTCAGCATTTGTGGGATGAACAGCAGAGCTAAATATGTTTAAAGTTAAATGAAAAGTTAAGTGCTAAGTTAACTTTTCATCAGGCAAGCGAGCGTATTTAGTAACTTCCACGTCTCTTCATGCTGCGTTCACTGAAATCACAACATCTACGACGTTACCTCGTCTGGACTGTGACCGTCCCACATGAACTGGATGTTCAACAACCAGGGAAACATGAAGGACGCAGGAGCACGTTTCACACACACACACACACACACACACACACACACACACACACACACACACACACACACACACACACACACACATGCAGGAAGCATATTTGGGCCTTGAGGATTAACAGATATTTCCTCCGTGGGGATTATGGAGTGAGAGTAGTCTTTAGTCTGGTATGGATCGCGGGACGGTGGCGTGAAGAAACGGCGTCCTTCATGGCTTCGGTTTGTGCTGCAGCACTTCTGCCTGTGTCGTGGATTATAAATGAAACTCTTCCCTCTGCATTTGATTTCTTTTGCTTTGGCTGAATCAGTCACATTCTTTCTCCACGTCTCCATCAACCAATCCAACGGAACTGTTCTACTCTTCTCTGACGATATTCGGTCCGTTCACTCGGCAGTGGCGTTGCTGAGAGGCAGAACCGGCTCTGCGGCCGCTGTGGGCGGAGTGTGGAGCCCGGGGTGGAATTCTGGCCCGGATTTGGAGAGATGGCTGCGAAATGCCTGCTGAAATGGCCTCCAACGCCCAGGCTCTCGCCGATCTGAGCGGCTCGAGTTAGAAAACTCCCTGGCTCCGGCCGACGTGCTACAGCTCTTTATTTATCACCCGTCTCTGGCAGTCCAGCCCTCGTTTGTTTGTTGGTTTGTCGTTTGACTGGACTTGGATGAGATGCAAGACAAGCACTTTTTTGTTTTTTTTTGCAAACTGAAAAAGTTCAGGCAGTCAAGAATCCTTTACCATGGCTCTGTGTGTGTGTGTCTGTGTGTGTGTGTGTGTGTGTGTGTGTGTGTGTGTGTGTGTGTGTGTGTGTGTGTGTGTGTGTGTGTGTGTGTGGGTGTGTGTGTGTGTGTGTGTGTGATCTGTTTTTGGGAGCTCTTACTTGCAAGAAGCCAGTTGCCTCTGTGAATTTAGCAGCTGACAGTGACAAACTGTTGTTTATTCTGCGTGTGTGTGCACGGGTCCGGGTGTGTGTGTGTGTGTGTGTGTGTGTTTGCGTGTGTGTGTTTTCTCTACCTTATCGACACACAGGCACACCGGGGGGATGCGCGCTCACCCAGTGGGAGACGCTTCAAAGCGTGGCATCGCTGTCGGCCATGTTTCTTTGTGTTTCATGTGTCCTCTATTTTTCCACCCGGCACCCCCCCCCCCCCCCCCCCCCCCCCCTCCAACACCCCCCCTCCCCCCAACCCCACTATCCTTTATTAATGGCCCAGATGTGGCGGTGGCACACAAGGAGCTCATTACTCCAAAGACAACACGACGCAGTTGTTTCCATATTCAAACATTTTGGGGAGGAGGCGCTTTCATGTAATATGTAACTGAAGCAGCGTGCGGCTCGGGAAACTAACAATGCTGCTTGTTCGACAGTTTCCGCTCCGTGTTTGATTAGGTGCGAAGGAGGATGAGGAGGAGGGGGGGTTGGGGGGGGGGGGGGGTGAGGAAGAGGAGATTAGTTCATGCATTATGTAACTTTGTATAGTTATGTCTCGAGTGTCTTGTGTTCCAGGAAGGAAAGCAGAAGAAAGCAAGGAAGAGGGGCTGGAGAGGAGGAGGAGGAGGAGGAGGAGAGGAAGAGGGGCTGGAGAGGAGGAGGAGGAGGAGAGGAGGAGGAGAGGAGGAGGAGGAGGAGGAGAAGGAGGAGAGGAAGAGGGGCTGGAGAGGAGGAGGAGGAGGAGAGGAAGAGGGGCTGGAGAGGAGGAGGAGGAGGAGGAGAGGAGGAGGAGAGGAGGAGGAGGAGGAGGAGAAGGAGGAGAGGAAGAGGGGCTGGAGAGGAGGAGGAGGAGGAGGAGAGGAAGAGGGGCTGGAGAGGAGGAGGAGGAGGAGGAGAGGAGAGGAAGATAGGCTGGAGAGGAGGAGGAGAGGAGAGGAGGAAAGGAGGAGAGGAATAGAGGAGGAGAGGAGAGGAGGAGAGGAAGAGGGACTGGAGAGGAGGAGGAGGAGGAGAGGAAGAGAGGAGGAGAGGAGAGGAGGAAAGGAGGAGAGGAATAGAGGAGGAGAGGAGGAGAGGAGAGGAGGAGGAGGAGGAAAGGAGGAGAGGAATAGAGGAGGAGAGGAGGGTCATAGGGAAGAAAAAACCTCAACATGCAGCAAGTGGAGCAGAGGCTGATGTTATCGGAGTGAGAAAAGGAGAAAGAAAGGAGAAAAGAGGTAAAAGTTTGGGCAATAAGACAACATGCAGGGGAAAGCAGAACAGGAATGTACAGAAAGAGACGCTGACGCACAAAAGAAGAAGTTTTCTTTGCGTGGATTCAAATATAAAAACTGTAAAAAGACCCAGACTGAAGAAATCCTTCATCTCTGGGGCTTCTGGGTAGCAGTGGATATTTTTCCAACAGTTTCTTTTTACAATAATGAAACAGTAACGACTTTTAAAACGGTTTAGTTATCAAGTTAAACAACCAGTCTTTTGTCTTTCATTGTTGAGAAATGGAGGCAGGAAGACCAAGTGTGAGAAAAATATTACAAAGACACAAAATTAATACCTCTGGAAAAAATAGATTTTTTTCTTTTACATGTAAAGTGAGACTGGGAAGAGAAAAAAATCCAAGAAAACCAACAGCAACAGTGCATGAATATAAAAAAAATCAGATGTGGGGGAGATGTGTTTTGACCTTAACACGGTTTATTCTCAAAAAAAAAAAAAAAAGAAGAGCAAACATTGTATTTTTCTGTTTCAAAATTGCATATATTGTGGATCTGAAGACTCGGTGAGTAACTGGAAAATGGAAAAGTTCTGACTCATGTTTGAATGAAGGAACATTCCAAATATCTGACATGATTTTTGATGAAAGACACAGATTCAGGAGCAAAAGGCACAAATGCATTAAACCCCATTAGTATTTTGATGATGCACTTTGTGCATTAGAGTTTAAACTGCAGGTAACCAGACGCCATGAGCCGACATGAAACAACGAACAGCTCTCTTCCAGACGAGGAACAAAGATGATATTGAAGACAGGATGAAGCTTTACTGCACGAATGTTCTACTGAGTAACTGGAGGGAATAGACATGTATATTACCTTTTGATAGATTCCACCATGAACACATTAATGCTTCAGTTGAGAGGGTTGATGTGAAATGAGCCTTTCTGTCTTTCATGTCAGAACTGATCAATATATCCACACGATAACTGGATCAGAACCAGGAAGTTAATCTCATCAGAATAGAGGTTAATTACAACAAATGAGAATCAACTCCTGCATGTGGTGAAAGAGGAAACGAACAGGACGGACAAAACTACAGCAACATGTAGGAACTGAGACCTGCGATCAACCCACAGCGAGGACACGAGCACAAGGACACGGCAGGACGTCCACAGGACGCGATCACAGCCGAACGTCAGCTGAGAAAACAGGAGAACACTTACAGCGACATTATCAACCCCGCGAGAGACGAGAGATAAACTCATGAGACAGTGAGACGAGTCTTAAGGTTGAGAGGTTTAAAAGAGAAGAGGAGAAGGAGATGAAAGAGAAAACAAAGAAACGAGGAGCTTGAGTGATAAGAAAAGGACAAGAAGAGAGGAGCGACTGCGAGGAAGTGGAGGGAAGGTGAGATTAGAGGAAGGAAGTGTTGAGAAAAGACTGGAGAAGAGGCCAGACAGAGAGAGGAGGATATGAGAGGTAAGAGTGGAGATAAGAGGTGAGACGGGAGGGTGAAAGATGAGAGGGAGGATAAGAAGGGGAAGAAACAACTGGGTGGAGGGGGAGGAGGAGACTTAGAGAGCGGTGGAAGAAGAAAGGCCGGATAAAAACAATAAGACAGCCATCTGGAAGTCAGGAGGAAGAGGAAGATGAAGGTTAAGAAGAGAAAGAGGCGAGGAGTGGAGAGCTGAAGAGGGAGGAGGACAAGAAACCGGGATGGAAGCAGCGAGCGGAAAAGGTGAGGAGGACGGACGAGGAAGTGAAGAAGACACCGCCAAGGAGACAACGGAGGAGGGACGGCAAGGAGACAGGAGGCTGGAAGTGTGGGATGAAGAGGAGGAGGAGGAGGAGGGGGGGGGGGAGGAGGAGGAGGAGGAAGAGGAGGAGGAGGAGGAAGAAGAGGAGGAGGAGGAGGAGGAGGAGGAGGAGGAGGAGGAGGAGGAGGAGGAGGGGGGGAGGAGGAGGAGGAGGAGGAAGAGGAGGAGGAGGAGGAGGAAGAGGAGGAGGAGGAGGAAGAAGAGGAGGAGGAGGAGGAGGAGGGGGGGGAGGAGGAGGAGGAGGGGGGGAGGGAGAGGAGGGCGTCAGGAGTCAGAGTCACTTCCATCACACAGACTGGTCATGCTGATCCGAGGTGTGAACCCAGAAAATCTGACGGATCTCTCTCTCTCTCTCTCTCTCTCTCTCTCTCACTCACACCCAAACCTGTCCCAAAAGCCAGTTGACTGTGTGTGTGTGTGTGTGTGTGTGTGTGTGTGTGTGTGTGTGTGTGTGTGTGTGTGTGTGTGTGTGTGTGCGCTACACCCAAGGGGACAGTCAACCTTTCCCAGCAGTCTTTATCAGCCTCTTGTTTGGGTGGGTATCTGCGCTGCGATCTGCTGATCTCCACCTCCTCGGTAACGCGGCGCCGGATCGGCGGCCATGACACCACATTCTTCACACCGCGGTGGATCAGATTAACGGCAGCGCTTGCACTTCTCCACCATTCCCCCTCACTGCTTCAGACTAACCCGCCGCTGAGTGAAGACGGAGGTCTTTACAGTTTAAGCATCTTTGTTTTCTGTCTGTAAGACAACTTAGAATCTTAATTTTCGCGTTGATCTCTGAAAATCAGACGACTCAAGTGAAGAGTTTGAGCTCCTGTCAGATTCCAGCGCCCTCGCCCAGTGGTGTTTTACCAAAGATACACTATGCTCTTCCTTTCCGGCTCCTGTATTTGGTGTTTTGGTGACTTGGTGAGGCGGTGAGAGGTCTGTGAAGTGTCTGTGGAGCCAGTTCTACTCTGCAGTTTCACTGTCAAGATCCCCCTGTTCTCCGCTGTGGGTCAGAACACTGGGCCCTGCACGCCGCCACTGTGTTTACCGACACAAAATGAACCGCGGAGATGGTTTTAATCCCTGTTTTCACCTCCTTTAATCAGCAGAAGTGTTGCAGAAGACAAAGTTTTACAGTCGGTCGAGAAAATCTAATTTGGATAAAGTGAGATTAATATTTCAGCACTGTTGGGTCTCACTGTGAAAAAAAACTCCTTTATTTATGCTTTGTTTGGCCGCATTCAGAATCCACCTTTTGTCAAGCTGTGTGTGTGTGTGTGTGTGTGTGTGTGTGTGTGTCTCCTGAGCTATTACGAGCAGCTCAGCGGACCCTGCTGTACTATCGGCCGGCCGGTTTGTTCAGTCTGCGGCTCCGGAGCTTCACATCAGATCTCCTGTAATCACCTCCGTCATGTGCCGAGGTTCAGGGTGTTCTCGCTGGGCTGCGTAATCGCAGAATAACCATATTCATGCAGCGCCCCTCTCTGACCGGCTCAGGGCACAACACACTGTGTGTGTGTGTGTATGTGTGTGTGTGAGTGTGTGTGTGTGTGTGTGTGTGTGTTGTTGAGAAACATTGCAGATGCTGATGCTCCTGTTGTTGCTGTGGTGATAACTGAGTGAGAAAAACAGGGCGATGCTTCTGGACGCTATCAGACCATTTAGTGAGTGTGTGAGATGGATGGAAGTGAAGTTAGCTTGTGTTTGGGGCCCTCAGTGAAAAGGTGTGTGTTGCTCACATCCAGTGAAGATTTTAAATGAGTGTTTATGACTTGATGAATGTGATGGTTATCTCTGATTCAGAACCAGGCATTTACAGCTACATGGGGTGAAAATAAGCAGAGATCAATTTGCATTTATATGCAGAAAATAAAGAAACCTACATGAGCTTTGTCTCCTTGGGACTCTGCAAACTACTGTAGATTACATTTGAAGCCTCATGTTTCATGTGGATACGAAGAGAAAAAAAGGCATTCATTCATTTTCATGCATACATTCTTGTGTGCTGTGTGAAGCTCTGGATCTCACTTTGGGTCAGAGTTCGGCCGGAGTTGTTTACGTTCTCCTTCATGCTGCTTGACCATGTACGAGACCTGCTGGTCGTAAGGCGGTGCCTTGCTCGTGGGACTAACAGAAGCTACTGAGGTAAAGCTTGTGTCATTTGGCCTGCAGTTTGCTGTAGTTACACTCACACCACATTCACTGCAGCGACCGACCCGTGCACATTTCTCTTATATGCACGGCCAATCTTAAACCAGGAGGTGTCTCTGCGGACCTTTGATGTCTCAAAAAGTGCGTATTTATATCTTGATATGCTCTGGAGAGTCTACAATTTTTCGAAAAATGTAGCTTCTTACCTGCAGTGTGTTGTGCAGAGGAGCAGCCAGGATGCTCTCAGCTGAACACCTACAGAGAACAAGTGTAACCTGTGATTCTTGAGGGCTTTATGTGTTTACAGTGAGACGCCGTTCAGTTTTCCACCATGTTGCAAACAGGTTTTCTTCACCACAGCACAACATGGAACAGCCTGTCCTTTTCTTCCCACTTGCTCTGAAAAGTGTTTTAGCTCCTATCAGCTGAAAGGCCAACATGTAGAGAGAAACACGCAGCTTTGAATTCGTCTGCGTCGGCGTGGACGTCGCCTCAGAGACGGACGCAGCAGGGAGGAAAGCAGACACGGCTTCCATGTGTCCCCCCCGCCTGACCCTTCCTTCACCCCCCGACTCGCTCTCCATCGCTTCCCCTCGTGGACGGCGCTCGTCTCAGACATGTGGTCGCACGTCGCCTGCAGCACGCCGGGCCAGTACATGACAGGCGCACAGTAGAGCCCGAGCGTGAAGACCAACACACACACACACACACACACACACACACACACACACACACACACACACACACACACACACCACACACAACACACACACACACACACACACACAACACACACGCGAGGCTTTGTCGGGAGCTACTTGCTCGTGTTTGGTGGCGGTCGCTGTGTTGCCAGCTGGTTTTTGCTGGTTGCCAGATTTCTCGCAGCTGGTTGCACTCTTTTGCAGCTGCGACCCGAGCCAGCGACTCCTCTGCGGCGCAGCCACCGAGCGATCAGCCAGGGCAGGAATCAGACCGGCGCCCCGCCACGTCCCACCTGGGTGGTGCGACAGGTGTGGTGTTTAATGGCGACCAACAACAAAAAGCAGCAAACTGCTGATGGGCGTGAAGCAGAGAATGTACTGTGATACAGATAATTATGGGAACGTGAAGGCGACGTTTCCCACTGTTTTCCCCAAAGCTTCACGGTGTTCATCACATTCACCCATTCTCAACCCATCCACGGAGCAATCTGGGGCTCGGTGCTCATCCAAACATCGACGGGATGGAATCGGTAACCTTGTGACTGACAGACCGCCCGCGCCGCCCACTGAGTCATCACTGCGAAGTTCAGGAGTTGAGGAGCATGAAATGTTCCACTCTGTTCTTGCTTTCATGCACATATGAAATTAGGACTCTGGACCGACAGGCGAACCTCCCGAGCAGCACACACACGCCGCATTTCCAGAAATCATTCGCATATCCATCCATCTTCCATACTGCTTCATCCAATTGTGAGTGGTGGGCGGCCGGAGCTGAGCCGAGCTGAGTCTGAGGCGAATTAGAGGACGGACATGATGCCAGTCCAACACAGAGACAATTACACACACACACACACACACACACACACACACACACACACACACACACACACACACACACACACACACACACACACACACACACACACACAGCCACGGTTTTGGACGATGTGGGGAAAGTCGGTGGACATGACAGCATGTCCATTGTCCATTATAAGCTCAGTGTCACTGATCAGCCATGCCCAGGCCACTTTTTACACAGCTAACAGGAAATGCGAGGCAGAGCCGATAAAATGTGTTGCTATTCGTTTGCAGTAATCTTTTGAGTTTTGGTTTACGTTTTACTCATGTATGTAACACTTGCACACATTACTGTGTGTATCTGCACTCATTTTAAAGTCTTGAAAATTCTCATCACTCATGCAGTTAAAATTCCAGGATTACAGTCCTCGACAGGTTCATACCGGGTGGTTACGACTGGTAGCCATTCTGGAAACGTCAGGAGTGTATCGCCCGTTGTCTCAGTGTGTCTCACAGAGTAGCTGCTGGAGACTGGCAGCCAGTTGGATGATGGGAAAACACTGTAGTTTGCAGATTTTTTTTGGAGATTGCTTCATTGATTCAGCTCCTGATGGCACCGGCGACCTTTGACGCACGCCGTTTTGCGTTTTGAAGTACTGTAACAAATTCGCCCGTCGTTTCCAGGACGATCTTGCCACTACGCTTAAAGAGGACACGGGCGGGAAACACCAATCAGCAGGGGTGATTAACTAGGAGATGACGAACTTAAGATTGGTCATAAAGCAACATTTATTATAACAAAACCCCTCCCAACAGAAAACAAGCCACCCGCCGCTCGGGCGCTCCTCCTTAAAAACTAAACAGAAAAAACGCCGCACAACGCGGGAAGTCCAAAAATAAACAGAAAGGCCTCAAGAAGTCCTGTCTTCTCCCTTCCCAATGTTCCCCAAGTTTGAGGCGCACGTCCCTGCACGGGGACCGATCTGAGAGGCCGGCGGCCGATAATTACTCACGCCCGGCCAAGTCCAAAGACCTCTCGTCCCCGCTGCTCCTCCTCTCCAGCCCGGTGGCTCCGTGGCAGCAATTATAATTCCCAAGAGCACAAGGTTATAATCCTTTTGTGGCAGTTCCTCCGGGTAACGCTCCACGGCCTCGCTCCTCCGGCAGGTGAGTTTCCCTCCAGGACGGCGTGTGACGTCACTCCCTCTCGCGCAGCAGGTGCGCTGCCTTCCTTAAATAAACAACCCCGCCCCCCCATACCGATATCCAGGTAATTACGTCCTTGTCACGGTTTCCAATCACAAAACCGTGCCCCAGATTAAATAGCCACAGTGACCCAAGTCTAGCACATGAAGATGACAGCACAGGAAACACATTTTATCACCCCTGCTGGGTGAAACACGTAAGGACCTCCGTGGTCGTTACATTCCCCCCCCCCCCCCCAGCCAGCGGCTTATCTGGTCTGAAGTAGGGCTTCAAGTCGACCACACTGTGTCCCCCTTTCCTTTAGCCGTCACCCCGCGTACTTGGTAGTTCACCGGTCTAACCTTTTCTCAACCATCGCAGGCCCCGTCCATCGTGGCGCAAAATTGGCTGAGAACTTCACGGATGTTTTTGACAGCGGGTGCGGCCCGACCCGGCCCAGACTACCGACCGCAAAGTGTACATCCCTGCGTCGTGCACTGTTGTATCTGGCTTGCCTAGCCTTGGCCGCGCCCACATGTCTCCTGACCTCCTCCTGCAGCTGTGTGTGTGTGTGCAGGGTTCGGTGTGTGTGTGTGGTGCCGGTGCCCTCCCCACAAGTCTCTCCAGAGGCCCCTTCAGCTCCCTGCACAGAGCCAGCATGGCCGGAGTTGCACCCGTGGACTCATGCACCACCGTGTTGAGGGCCAACCGGAGCTCCGGCAGCCTTTTGTCCCAGTCCTGGTGGTGGTCCCCGACGAAGGAGGCCATCACGGTCTTCAGGGTGTGGTCGACTCCCTCTGTCATGTTGGTTTGTGGGTGGTAAGCTGTTGTGAGCTTCTGGGTCACCCCCCAGGACTCGCACATCCGTGCCATAAGGTGACTCATGAACTGGGGTCCACGATCTGTCACCAGGTACCTGGGGACTCCCCAGCGGGTGAAGATCTCGTCCCTGAGAATCTTCCAGACCTTGGGCATCTCTGCATCCCTCATGGCGAATAACTCCACCCATTGGCTGTAATGGTCCATCACCACCATCAGGATGGAGTTCTGGTCCCTGCTGGGTGGGAACGGGCCCAGGAAGTCCACCTCAATCACCTCCCCGGGAGTTTTGACGTCGGGTGACTGGAAGAGACCTGCAGGCTTCTCAGTGAGGGCCTTGTCCTGCTGGCAGGTAGCGCAGGTGCGGACGTGCCCCCAGATGTCTCTGCGGACCGTCGGCCACCAAGCCACTTGGAGAACCTTCAGCAGGGTCTTCATCCGGCCCAGATGCCCACCAGACGGTCTGTGATGGTAGTAAGCCAGGAACTGTGGCACCAACGCGGCAGGCACAACCAGCTGGTAGCTGACTCCCCCATGTTTAGCTGGAACCCCCCGGAACCACACCCCTTGCTGGAGCTTGTAATGAACACGTCCCAGATTGGCGTGGTGGGTGGAGGGCTCCAGTTCTTGGCAGGTCGGGTCCATTGCCTGTGCGTCGACAACCTCCTGGAAAGAGCTCGGCAGGTCCCCCCAGTATGTGCTGAGGACCGTGGGATCCACAGTCTGGGGAACCCCAGGACCAGTGTCAGCCACGCAAAAGTTGACGTTATCCGCAGAGCTCCTCGACTCTCCAGCCTGGAGAACCTCCGCACAGATGGGTGGGGTGGAGGGCAGCACAGGTGGAATGGTGACTGCCTCATCAGTAGGAGACCGGTGCCCGGAAGTCATGGGAACAGCAGGTGGGGAGGAAGTAGTGGACTTGCTAGGGAGATGGCTGTTGGCTTCAAGCCGTTTCAGTTCTTCCCGCCATCGCTCATCTCTCCGCCGCAAACACGCTGCAACCACCTGTTCCAGTCTCTGCAGCTCTGCGTCCACATAATCCTTGAGCTCCTCCCGCAGGTTGGCCATAGCTGCCCTCAGACCCTCTTCTCTGGCGAGGGTGCTGTCCACCGCCTCTCTGAGCCGGGTCTCCAGGCGGTCCACTGCCTGCTGCAGCCCCCCTGTAGTGTGGCCCTCCATGCTTTAGGAACGCCCCTGGAAAGTGCGAATGAGGCACCAGCACGTGTATAATGTTTATGTGTGAAATGTGCTTACGGTTGCGCGCAAACGTGCGCCTGTGATGCGCGCGCCCGTGCGAGAGCCGTGCGTAAAGAAGCGCGTAAAGCGTGCGTAAAAGGAAGAAAAAAAAAACACCCCTTAACAGAAAACGCTGTATACGGAGCTGCGTACTGGAATCTGGCATATAAGGTGTATGGCTAAATATGCCCCACGTACCATCTAAGCCCTGTATAAGCCCTGTAGATGCGCTGATTGATGTAATTAAATCCGCGCGATTCCCCGTACGGGCCACCACTCTGTAACAAATTCGCCCGTCGTTTCCAGGACGATCTTGCCACTACGCTTAAAGAGGACACGGGCGGGAAACACCAATCAGCAGGGGTGATTAACTAGGAGATGACGAACTTAAGATTGGTCATAAAGCAACATTTATTATAACAAAACCCCTCCCAACAGAAACAAGCCACCCGCCGCTCGGGCGCTCCTCCTTAAAACTAAACAGAAAAACGCCGCACAACGCGGGGAAGTCCAAAATAAACAGAAAGGCCTCAAGAAAGTCCTGTCTTCTCCCTTCCCAATGTTCCCCAAAGTTTGAGGCGCACGTCCCTGCACGGGGACCGACTGAGAGGCCGGCGGCCGATAATTACTCACGCCCGGCCAAGTCCAAAGACCTCTCGTCCCCGCTGCTCCTCCTCTCCAGCCCGGTGGCTCCGTGGCAAGCAATTATAATTCCCAAGAGCACAAGGTTATAATCCTTTTGTGGCAGTTCCTCCGGGTAACGCTCCACGGCCTCGCTCCTCCGGCAGGTGAGTTTCCCTCCAGGACGGCGTGTGACGTCACTCCCCTCGCGCAGCAGGTGCGCTGCCTTCCTTAAATAAACAACCCCGCCCCCCATACCGATATCCAGGTAATTACGTCCTTGTCACGGTTTCCAATCACAAAACCGTGCCCCAGATTAAATAGCCACAGTGACCCAAGTCTAGCACATGAAGATGACAGCACAGGAAACACATTTAATCACCCCTGCTGATTGGTGTTTCCCGCCCGTGTCCTCTTTAAGCGTAGTGGCAAGATCGTCCTGGAAACGACGGGCGAATTTGTTACAGTACATCATGGAGGTCGTCGCCCTCGACTCAGTGGAGAGAAACTTCAGACGGTCAAACGTAATGTTCCTGAACCCCTCATTACCCAGCAGGTCATAAACTCACAAGACTGATAAAACGACCCGGTCCGTAGGAACCTTTACTTTTACTTTTCATTTATTTGCAGAAGCGCCTTCTCATTGTTGTGTGCTTCATTATCCCCCCCCCCCCCCGTTTTCCCTCCCTTCTCCTCTCCCTGGCCTTGATATCAAATAAAGATGAAGGTGTCGCTCTAATCGACATTGTTGCCAATGAATCATTTAACAGTGTTAGTCTAACATCCCTGATTCCAGGTCAGTGCGTCCCCCCCCCACCGAACCCCCCCTCGCCAGCAGGGTTTAGCCTGGTTCGGCCTGTCTGCCGCAGACTGGCATTGCCTCGTCTCTGCCGCTAACAGCCCCCCCCCCCCCCCCCCCCCCCCCCCCCCCCCCCCCGGGGCGCCGACCACCAGTGTGAGCGGGCATTCCCCTGCCGGAGCGCAGAACTGCTGACGGGGGGGGAACGGTTTGGGCAGAGGCGCACATCCAGCCCTCTGGTGGGTTTGGGTCAGATTAATGCTGTTGTGCACATCTGATCTCCACTTGTTTTTTTTTTTTTTTTTTTTTTTTTGGTTTCACCCGAAAGCAAAGTCAAAATCTCTTGCTGTGATTCCATCTTTGCTTTTCAGGGAATATGTGGTTCACAATCTGCATATTTTGTTACGCTGCAGCACTTCTACATCTTTTTTTTTTGTTTTTGTTTACGATGCTTGTTATATTTCTCTGTCTCTCTGAGTCCGCTGGCGTTTCAGCTGTAAGCTGCTGTATGTTTTGAAATGTGACTTTACGGTGTGTGTGTGTGTTTTGCTGTTTAGCAGAAAGCGTGGGTGGAGCGAACTGTAGCTTCTGCCAACGTCTCTCAGCTTTGTGGCATCGTTTTCTGTAGTACTCACTTGTTGGGAGGCCTTCACTGACATTCTCTTTTTGGTATTTCTTCCTTTATAGGGCTCAAGCAAAACTTTTCACATGAAAGAAAACATCTCTTATTGTGTGCATTCATACTGAAGATAGAATACATTGTAATGCAATTAGTCTCCAGTGTGTGTGTGTTGTGTGTGTTGTGTGCAGGATGTTGCGGAGGTCCCAGTGTGCGCGGTGGTGTTTTTGCAAGTGTGCTGCAGTGCAGCCTGGAAGAAGTAGGTCAGGAGAGAAGGGCTCTCTAGAAGACGATGTGAACTTGTCACCTTGAATTGCGTTAGAGGCTGCTGAGCGAACGGAGAGGCGAGACAGATGAGAGGAAGAGGAGGAGGACAGGGGAGGTCCAGGAAGACGGGGCGGGGGCGGGGAGCAGGAGGAAGGAGCATGGACTGGAATAAACAGGGCGCTGTTTACAAATGGAGGAGCGCCGTGGTGTCCTTATCTCCGCCATATTGGTGTCTGTGATCAATAGTTTCATTAAGCTCGGTGAAAACATGTTATTCCCAAAGTTTCACCTTCATGTCACCTGGAGGAAGAGATCCTCTGCAGGGGAAAACTTGTTAAAGTAGCAGCCAACGATGTTAAGACATTATATAACCACAAAACATGTATATGAGAGTCACAATAAAACATCGAGATTAAAAACTGGTGTTCAGACACTTGAAGCTCCACAGTGTCACGGTTGATGTTTTGTTTCAGGTTCGACTTCCCCTCCTCCTGTCTGACCTCTGTTTTCAGCTCTCATGTGTTTCACCTGGTGGCTGAGTGTGTGATCGTCTTCACCTGGTGGCTGAGTGTGTGATCGTCTTCACCTGGTGGCTGAGTGTGTGATCGTCTTCACCTGGTGGCTGAGTGTGTGATCGTCCTCACCTGGTGGCTGAGTGTGTGATCGTCTTCACCTGGTGGCTGAGTGTGTGATCGTCTTCACCTGGTGGCTGAGTGTGTGATCGTCTTCACCTGGTGGCTGAGTGTGTGATCGTCCTCACCTGGTGGCTGAGTGTGTGATCGTCTTCACCTGGTGGCTGAGTGTGTGATCGTCTTTACCTGGTGGCTGAGTGTGTGATTGTCTTTACCTGGTGGCTGAGTGTGTGATCGTCTTCACCTGGTGGCTGAGTGTGTGATCGTCTTTACCTGGTGGCTGAGTGTGTGATCGTCTTTACCTTAGCGATTTGGGCACTCCTCAGCTTCCCGACGTTGCTGTGCTTTCCTTACAGCTGAGGAGGTCTTGATGCTCCAGGACTGGTCCTCCGATATGCTCACTGCCAGATATTTGGAGTTTGCCACTTTCTCCCGCCTCACTGCCAGAGGAAGAGTGGTCCTATTGTCTGTTTCTATGGAAAACGGCAATAATTTCCGAACACTGAGGCGTCGTCAGAGCAGTCCTGTGTTAACAGAGTGTGGAGCAGTGGGCCCAGCACACATCCTTGGGGTTCTCCAGCAGTGTGTGTAGCTCAATGGCGATGGCGTCCGCAGTCGACCTGTTCTCCCTGTATACAAATTGACATGGGTCCAGTTGATAATGCTGCTGCTTCAGTGTGTTTGATGGCCAGTCTCTCCAGGCATCTGGGAGGCATAGTGAGTGTCTCAGGTCTGAAGACATTTCTGTGACAGTGGACTGGGAGACATGCTGTGGACACACTGGACAGCCACAGGTTGTAGATGGAGGTGAAGACGTCCTCTAACTCAGATTTAACACAGATTTAAGCTGAACGTTTCCTTAATTAATGCAAACGTTTACGTTTGGGTTTGTGTGTAAATAATCAAAAACCTGATAATATTTGACCCTGATCCCCGGCTTTCATGAAGACAGTCCTATAACGATACTAGCTGATAAAAGCATGTAAATGCATCACATACAGTCTGTCCTCTGTCAGCTGCATCCATTCATTTCTATGTTTAAAGTCGATTCCAAGTGCCGGGAGGAAATAAATTGCAGACCATGGATTTTTATTTTTTTCTAATCTTCCTGCTTTAATGCCATGCCATTTTACTTTCGCTTCAAAACCAACCCAGGTTAGTGAGTCACGAGAGACGGTAAAGCATGTGAAGACCAGAGCAGGAGAACGGGAAAGCACAAGTGACATTTTAAAAACACATAATGGAGCATGACAGTGCTGAGGAGGACAAAGAGGCTGCAGATGGAGGGATGAGAGGAGAGGCAGCGAGACGATGAGCTGCAGATGCTCCAATGATATCAGGGAGAAACGCACCCCGGATACGTTTGAACTTTACTCTGAGAGGAGGTTCCATGTTTGACAGAAGTCCCTGTGCAGAGCCGGGTTTTTTCTTTTTTTCCTTTAATTCACTATGAACATGGTAAATCCATTAGCATGAAGGTCACTGGGTAATGGACATGCTCCCAATAAGAGCCCGCAAACCTTGTTTTGACTCCACAGATTTGGCAAAAAGCACCCAAACTTTCAAAATCCTGCCCGGGACCTGCAGCCTGTCGCATTAATGACAACAGGCGACGTCGCACACACGGTTCATCGAATATCCCGACTTCATATTTACAGGGCAGAAACTCCCATTAGGCTGTTAGAGGAGGAACAGAAATGTTTGGAGGGAGTCTGCCAATACATTCCTATGGAAGCTGACGAAGACTGAAACAGGATGTTTGTATTAATCCATTTTAAGATCGGTAGCAACCTGACAGACCTGCAACAACAACAATGGAATTAAAGCATGAATTAATGCGACTGCTGATCGTCTATTGAGAGAAAAATCGTTGAAGAAATACTGAGGTCCTCTTGGATGTATACTGACAGGGAAAACATACATACTGAGAGGGAGAACAATTTCCAAGCTCACACACATTTCCAGGTTTTACCCTCCACATGCACAAACTGAGAGCACAGCAGAAAGCACAAAAGTGGGTTTTTTTAGGGGATTTTTCGCTGCCGGAGCTTTTTGCACCAGCACAAAGTAAAAGAACACAGTGACACGAGTGTTTCTGTTGGAATAATGTCACGATGCCGGATGGAGAACATTTCCCATCTCCTAGAAAATGTGAGAACTCGCAGAAAAACATGGCTCTCCGCTCTGATATCCTCCATAAAACTGGCAGAGCGGCTTGAGTTTGAGCCGTACTCAAAGACTGTAAATCAGAGGAACTACTTCGGCTGTGATTTATGGGGTTTTCCTCTATCTTTGTCCGATTTCACCTTCATTTTTACCTTGAAGTTCCATCGAGAAGATCATTTATTTTGTAACGTAGCAACAAGAACAAAGATTAGCTTGATGAGAAAAAGTACAAGCATGAAACATGTGATCTGGAACCGAGATAAAACTCAATCCGGGGCAGATAATGTCACCTGTCCTCCAGCCTTTTCTCAGTCATACTGGAAATAAATGTTTCCAGCTGTACAAACACACTGTTGTGCTGACATGATGAGCAATAATCAAAATTCAACAGTACAGAGAACCTTAAGAGAAGCCCTGATTCGAACCAGGGAGCCTTTCACCACGAGGGCCAACCACTGCCCCACCGCGCAGCCAGGTACAACATGTCTGACAGCTTTTTCTGCGCAGCGCCCGTGATTGATTCCAACGCAGAAACCAAACTGTATGAGGGCAGCATCCACATACGTCAGCTTTATAGGGGTGTATTTCTGCCCCGGTTCGAGAGCCGGTCCTTCACTCTGAGAGCATAATTTCTCGCTGTCATGTTCAAACACTCTAATTGGACAATTGAGTTTCTGAAAAATTTGGGTTCAGGATCCAGAGCGGATCCATTAATCACAGGGTTGGTGGTTTAATCACCGGCGCTGAGCACGTCTGCCTCCCTCGCCTCTCGTTCCCTCTTCATGCATTTATATACTGCTGCTGCATGTCATTAACTCGCTGTCCTCTCTCTCTCTCTCTCTCTCTCTCTCACTCGCTCGCTTTCCTTCAGCTTTTCTGCAGCTATCTGTGGTTTCACGCTTCAGATCTGCAGTTGTATGGATTCTGTCTTGAGTCTTCTGTACTGAGCTCAGATGTTTGACCTCCACGTTGTATCTTCAGGTCGTTGAAGCGACTTGTGTTTAGGTGAACATCATGTAAGACCTGAGCAGGATGGAAAGTCTCCTTTTTTACGTCTCCTCCAAGAAACAAAACGCGATTACAGCTTGCTGTTACCATGGCGATTAGTTACATTTGGACTCTGGAGCACGGATTCAAATTGAAGTCAGCATAATTGCAAGGCATCACTGGATTAAGCTGCTCTGCACACGATGGGGAGAGGAGGGCTGCTCTCCGCTGGGTTTAGAAATTTGGAGTCTTGGTTGAGGCTCTGGACTAAATCCAGGATTAGCGAGGCTAATGAAGAGAGAGCTAAACCCATTCAACCTGCTCAGCATGGAAAAAATGATCAAATCTAATTTGGAGAGAGTACAGCAGGGAAAGACAGTGGAGTGGAGGGAGGAAGAGGAGGGAGAGGAGGAAGAGGAGGAGGAGGCATGCTGGGAATTCTTCCTGTGTTTGAGGATGGAGGTGTTTAACGCGCCTCGCTGAGTCTGTCCTCAGCTGAAAACACTCAAACTGTTTGATCCATCATGAAAATGCACCAACACCTGTTTAATATCACCTCTACTGATAGAAAACAATAACAGGGTATTCCATGACCAATTTTATTGACAAATGGGCCATCTTTGGTCCACGACCCTTATGTTTCTATCGAGTTCCAGCATGTCTTTTATTCTTTAGACTAGCTGTCAGCATGGGCAGTTTTCATTTCCAGACAGCGGTTATATAAAAGTAAAAGGCCAGTTAAGGTAAAAGATGTCGCCTCGCGTTGATCTCCAGCTCTCGGCCGCTGCGACGCCTCGTAATGAAACTGTCTGATCCGTCCTTCTCTTTCCAGATTAGTTTGCTCCACTCGTCTGAAGCGGTTAATAAAAAGAGCAATAACACACATAATGAGACCGGAGTGTGTTTTTTTTTCGGGGGGAGGATCGACCAGATAAAGGCAGACAAATGTAGTCACGTGTACAAGGACGATCTGTTTAATGAAAAAACACCAGACCACAACACGATGGTGTTATCAGACATTTCACACGGAATAAAAACAACACGCGTTTCCATCAGAGAGGAGATCTGCTGCTGGTTCAGGCAATCGCTGTGCTGTGGCGAGCTGGAAAAGAAAATGACAGTAATTCAGGTAATGAGAGTGGAATAACAGGACGGGCTGAAAGAGGCTTCACCAAACCCAGACTGTAAAACAGGAAGAAACAACAACAACAACAACAACAACAGCAGCAGCAGCTAAACATCTGAATTATCGAGAGAGAAGGGGCTCGGTGCCACTGAGAAGTTGTCAGCGAGCTCTGACGTGACGCGTTTCACTGACCGGGACATCTCAGGTCTGGCCTCTCTGAGCAGATATGAAGGATGGTGAAACTGCTGTCTGAACACTTTCATCAAGTCAGATCAGAGCAGCTTCTCACTCAAAGACAGAGGGAGGCAGATGACGCAACAGCAGGGAAAACACGCCACGGAACTTTCTCTGGACCAACACCACGAGGAAAGGAAAGGAAAAAAATCTCCTGTATGGATTCATTGTGATATTTTACTGTCATATATCCCAGAAATACAGAAGTTCAATTCAGTTAAGCTTTATTTATATAGCACCAAGTACAACACGCTCATTTCACATTCAAAGGTTAGAATACATTTTGAGAAAATGATTTCTATCGTCACTGAAATTCGGCTGCATCTACAGGATCTACGTTCATTAAACATCTGTTAGCTTACCTTCAGTGCTGCTGTCTGCATGATTTTGCTCCATTCTATTATTTATAAAATGTCATTATTTTTTAGGAACTGCCAACATCCAGCATATAGAGAGGTATATCATCCTTTTTTGTGACTGTTTTTCTTCTCAGGATCTCATCTATCATCTCACTCCTTTCCTTCTCGTTATTCTCTTCATCCCATTTTCTCGAAGCCCTGAAGAGAAAACTTTTCTTTCCAGCATCGATAACATTAAAGGGAATTCATAATACGGACATTTAGCTTTGATCAGAGCTCTGCTCATATTCCTCTATTGATTAGTGACGTTCAATACTGTTTACGCCTTCCGCTGACTTCCTGGCCCCCCGGAGAGGAAGGCCTTCCTGGACGTCACGTCTCCACCGCCCCGCTCGAGGTGAACGGCTTCCTCTCACAAAACCTGCTAGTGCGATGCGTGTCGCAGCCGGAGCGGCCTGGTAGACTCAGCGCAGGCATTCAGCACTAATTCCTCCTTTCCTCTGGTCCAGGAAGCTCTGAGAGTCGTTTGAATCAATAGGACAGAACCTGTTACTCCCCATTAGCAGTGCTGTGTGTGTGTGAGCGCTAATTAGCCTCCATTACCTTGGATAAGAGCTGCACGGAGAGGAGAGCATCAACATTTAATGAGCCTCTTGTAGCCGCGCTGAATATTTGCTGCGTTTTAAGTGCTGCATCTAACTCTCTCTCTCCCCCCCGTCGCTCGCTCGCTCGCACGCCGCCGCCGCCGCCGCCGTGTTCGGATGAAAACGGCTCTCAGTCGATACGAGTGATATTAGGTCAAGGGAAAACATGATGTCCACTTAAGAAGGGCTGCTTGTTCCTGGCTGCCCGCCACTTGGAAGATACGCTCACTGATGAAAGCGGCGAGTTTGGAGAGACGGAGCTCTGAAAAGCAGATTCTGCTGAACGAGGGTCTGGGTGGAGTCAAGTAGAAGGACACCTGATTGATTTTCTTCGAGCCTGAAGTGTAAAACCTTTTATTTTTTGTTTTGCATGTTTCGATTTGGTCCCTTTCATCCAGAAGCTGTTAGGATGTCAGAAGAAAAGTGTTTTGGGTCAGAACACTTGATGAAAGACGGCGGGCCGTTATCTTTCACCACAATAAGACGGAGCGATCAATCTAAACTTTTACAAACTTGAACAACCTCTGAGGTTTTCTTTAATTTAAGCTCTTCTTCGTCTGCTGCTGCTCGTGCTTCACAGTTGAAGGATTTCCTCACAGCGTTCGACAAAAGATGAACTTTAGTCCCTGGAAGTTTAGACAAAGATGACGGATGGGAACAACCTTCCTCCGCCGCTGAAGCGCCGTGAGGAATGAAGCATTACAAGCGAACATTTGTTTCCTTGTATGAATACGGCTGTGAGGAAGGCTCCAGCGCCCCCCGACCTCAGTCAGGATAAAGCGGCTCCGGAGGACGGATGGATGCGCCGCGCTCGTTCCTGAGCCTCCTGCGCCGCCGATCACTCACGATTACAGCACTGATATTCATTTAGATCAGAGCGAAACGAGGGCGGAGGCCGAGGATGCTGGAGCTGCTTCTACTTCCTCTTCAGCAGGCAGATGGACAGGAGACCACCGTGAAAAAGGTTCTGTTCAACGGACTGCAAAAAAAACCAGCAGCAGGTTTAGTTTTCTCCACGTGAGCCAAAGGGGACACTTTCAAAAGTCTTGTTTTGGCAGACTGTCAAAGGGAGGAACGGATTCCCCAGGTTATGCGTCCCAGATCCTCATGTTTTAGTCTCAGAGATCTAAATAATGTGAAGGGTTTGTAGGACAACCAACACAGACACGTGGAGAACATGCAAACCACCAAAGGAGAACCTCTTTAATCCTCTTTTAGTTCAAATGTGCTGCAGGAAGGGATTTCAGCTCAACTCACTGTTTCATTTCTCTAACAGGAAGCCAAACAGGTCACTTTGATTTCACAGTAAGAATACAACAGTTGAGACTTTCTCCACATATCTGGGAGAATTCTGCACCGTTTGATGTAGCTCTGATAAACCCTCATGTACTGACACACACACACACACACACACACACACACACACACACACACACACACACACACACACACACACACACACACACACGCGCGCGCTTCAGACAGCCATGGCGTCTGCCTCCTGGTCACTAATGGACAGGCAGCAGCAGGGTCGATAGCAGCAGACGCTGCAGGAGGGGAAACGCTCTGACTGGAACACATTCAGGAACTTTGGTGGTTTGAGTTTGTTTTTTAAAGCCAGTTGTTTCCTGAATTGTGGTGACTTGGTTAATATATTAGAAACTAAACCTCTAAAGGCAAATAGAAATCAAAAATGTTTTTCAATTCAACTTTGGTTAAAATATGAACAAAATAATGATAATATATAAGTTTAAAGATGATAGATTTATTAGTGTTTATTGCAGCTCTGTGTTCAGTCAGACTATAAGGAGCTGAATGGAACATTTAATTCAGTGTCACTGAAATCTGTAGCTTCTCCAAATATATAAACAGTTTGAGCTGAAAAATAATTTGTGTCTAATCTGATTATTATGATCCCCTAAATGGGCTCACTGTCTATTAAAATACAATAAATGACTGTTTGAACAGTTTGCAGGATAAACCATCTGTTCTTTGGAGTCTGGAGACTTTGAAGAGTCAGAATATAAAACACATGTCACGTATTTCAACACTTGTGAGGAATATAAATGTTTTGCACAGCAAATGCTTTAAAAGTGAGCATCCATACAGTTTATTTTGTGGCATTTTTTATGCTTTGTGTTTTAAAGGATAAGTTCAGTTTAAACAGTTTTCACGTTGTTTATGGAATGAGGTAGAACAATCTCCTCACCCAGAAGGCTTTTCTGATCCGAACAGTGCTTCGGGAGAAAGTTAGATCCAAAATCGAACGGCGCACATCCCTATACTGTTAGCAGACGGGGCATGTGTATAGCCGCTCCTAAAACGGCTTTAATCGTCCGAAATCTCATGAGTTTCACCAACATTTCCTCCTGGTCCCTCAGCCTCTCCTCCACAGCCCGGTGTCGCCAGATATGTCATATATGCAGATATATGTTCCATTTGAATGTTCTACCTGGCGTCCACGCGTATCTAGACCCCTACATCTAGATATCTATGTCTATATGTCTCGGCGGCGGTGTGACGGAGCTATGGAAGCCGCAGTGTTGTTGTGTGTGTGTGTGTGTGTTTTTTCGACTGCCGATGCTAACGCATGTTTCTGATACCTGCTCTTGGAATAAACATCCTCACGCTGCCAAACGCCTCTGGACTTCTTTCCAGCAGATTACAGAGATAAATGTTTTGGTAGTTTTGTTGACCTCTGACCTGAAAGCTGTGTTTACGGCGCCGCGCCATGCGCAGCACGGCTCATTGTTTCCGGGGCAACCGGAGGCTGCACACCGTGCTTTTTGTTCCAGTGTAGTGTAAAATGGACGAATATCTGTCGGATGAAGATGTTGTGGACGACAACTTTGAATATGAAGGGAGTCCTCACAGTCTGGAGCCAGAGTGTCCAGATGAAGAGCTCATCGAGAGGCGAGGCAGAGGAAAGAGAAGAACGGCTGCCAGAGAGCAACAGACCGCTGCACGTCTGCAAACAGACATCAGGAATCAGGTACAGCAGGTATCAGGACCATGCAGTAGCATCAGCAGTCGAAAACACACACACACAACAACACTGCGGCTTCCGTAGCTGTCCTCACACCACCGCCGAGACATATAGACATAGATATCTAGATGTAGGGGTCTAGATACGCGTGGACGCCAGGTAGAACATTCAAATGGAACATATATCTGCATATATGACATATCTGGCGACACCGGGCTGTGGTGAGGAGAGGCTGAGGGACCAGGAGGAAATGTTGGTGATTTTTTAGACGATTAAAGCCGTTTCAGGAGCGGCGTTACCGGTGCCCCGTCTGCTAGACCTATACAGATGTCCGCCGCTCGATTTTGGATTTAAATTTCTCCTGAAGCTCTGTTCGGCTCAGAAAAGCCTTCTGGGTGATTGTTGTTCTATTGTTCTACTTCATTCTATAAACAACGTGAAAACTGTTTGAACCGAACTTATCCTTTAATTTGAACTGTAACTCATTTCAGCTGTAAGTTTTTGCCAACAGAGGAGTTTAACTGCATGAACGCTTCAAGTTAGAATTCAATAGACTGCAGTTCTGGTTTCTTCTGTCTGTTTGGTCTTCAACCTGACAGGAAACATATCAATAGAAAGGAATTTAAATAATAAAAATGGAATCTGTTTAGCTGTAGTTTGATGACTTTTTTGTACTGAAGTAAACTTTTTGAGACCCCAAAGTTATTTTGGACATGTGATCCATCAGTGAAAAAAAGAGAAAAAAAAACCCTCCTCCCAGATTACCTTTTTAATAGGCTGCAAACTCCCTAATTTAATTTGTTTGGCCTGAAGACAGCAGCCGTAGGAGGACGGAGGCTGTGAGCCGCGGCGACACGTTCGGTTCAGCGGGAGTTTTTGACCACTGAACCGTTTTCTGGGGGAACATTAATTATCTTCATATGCCAGAGCCCCCTTCGTGTCTTATCTATTACTATCAGAAAAATGGATGAAAGTCATTACTCTGAATGATGAGTTTGTGTTCGCCGGGTTTACACAGGAGTTCAATTACAGCGTATAGAGCCTCTCTCGGCTAATGCTTTCTGAAGACAAACAAACCTCCAACTTAATGAGCAGCTCGCTAGAACAAATTTGAACTAAATTGAATTAGGCCTGGTGCTGACGCTGCCCGGGCCCGGCAGTCTGGGGACTCCGTCGTTCGTCAGTGCCACAGAAGTGATGATGTTAACGTGACTTAAAAAACAAATCTCGCCGTGTAACAAGCTCAGGACCCGGTTATGAAATGCACAATGCAATTACAAGTCATTTTAAGTCTCATGGCAATTATTGTTAGCTATTATCAGCCGCACAAAGCAGCAGCCACTTCGCTGATGGGCTGCAGGCTGCTTCCATTTATCACTGTCATACACACAAAAGGAAAAAAAACACAACAACTAACATGCACACGCATATAAACACAGACAGTAAAATGCACACGGCGATAAACTCACACGAGAAATTGAATTCAGTGTTTCTCGGTCACCTTAAAGACCGATCAGGGTTTGATGATTTTGAGGAAAGGTCGAGCCGAGAGCGACCAGAGATGGATTTATAGCGTTCAGGAGCCACTTTGAGGCCATGTGTCTGGTTTGCATCGCCAGCTCCCCTCAGCTCAGAGTGAATCATCTTTTTATTCATGTATCAGCTGAGACAGTGTCTGGCTGTCTGCTTGTTCATATCAGCCAGAATATTAGCATTTTAATCCACACGCTGCTTGAGTTCACATGAAATTAAATGCAATTTTTGTAACATGTATATTGATAATAATAACCAGGCATTATATTTTTAATGTCGACAAGCAATTTCCAGGTAACTCACCAAGACAGGAATTTGAAATTTCACATCCATGTTGTTGTGGGTTACATCAGCCGCGTTTCCATCACCCCTCGAAATGCACAAAACCTAAATATCACAGGAAAAAGCTGGTCATGACTTCCCAAATATCACTTCAAGGTGTTTACGCTCTCCTGAGACATTTTTTCAGGCGTGTTGATCAGAAGAATATCGCTCAAGTGTAATGGAAACACTCTGTCAGCATTTACGTTCAGTGGACTTGACTGACCGGGTTGCCAGGTTGGGCGGGTTTCTGCCTGGTTGGGCTTCTTTTGAACACGCGTTGTGTTTGCAGATGGGAATCTTTTTACACATCATTGAAGATAAAAATATAACCGTCCTCCTTGGTTGCAAACAACAGTGAAATGCAGAGTTTTACAAGGAAAATGCAAAATGTTTTGTGTCTCCGTCGTCCTCTAAGTGGAGTCTCACGATGCGAGATTGTACGAGATTTACGGCTAAATACCGTTCAGTGGAAACGGCTGCAAATCACAGCTGTACTTTGCAGAAATTTTAGAAAACATTGCTTTTGTTTTGTGTAATGGAAAACAGCTCCTGGCTCAGCAAATCATCATGAGGACGAAAACCCTGCGAGGCCAAAGTACAAACATCACGAACATGTTGATTCACTGTATTGAATTTGACAGATTTCCATCCTCACTGGGCTCCAGTTCAAAAGCAAACAGCAAGTGTCCTTGAATGCAAATAGATTATTATGGACAAACCATCATCTACACCAATTATTCCAATTATTATTGTCATTATTATTCAGAATACCAGATCTGTGTGTAGCAGCGATGCCGTTCGTCCGTCCATCCATCTTCTCTGCTGTGGCTGCACCCGGTGCAGAGCTGGACGGCGGGGGTCATCCAATAGTCTGAGCTCTGTGAGGAACTGGAGGAACCCCCGCGTCCAGGCAGTGCCAACGGCTGCAGCTTGTCACCTTGTTATTCTCCAGATTCATGAAAAATATATTTCGGGGGGGTTCTGCACGCGGCCCGTCATTGCCGTGGTTTCCTGCACTTCATCCTGGACACAAATCTGGCCCTGTGGTTGAATTAACCAGCACCTGACAACGAGGAGAGAGAGAGAGAGATAAATTCCCATGGCGTTAAAATTGCTACATAATTTGATTCATTTCCAATTATATGACATTAGGCTACATGTGAAGTAAAGCCCCCATTTGGACGGGATTTATTTCTCCTGAGGAGGCCGGGTGATTTTAATATTACCTGCTGTGGTCAGTAATTCTAATCTAGTCTGGAGAACATCATTCATCCCATCCACAGAGATAATTAAACCCCCAAAATGACCCACTGTCAAACAGTCAGCATGCAGTTCTCCTGTCATTTCACTGTAGTTTCCCAGACTGAAATTAGGCCTCTTTGTGAATGTAGAAGATATAAATGCTTTATGGATGGAAACATGTCAGCTTTCAGAGAGTCACTGCCGATGATAACACGCAGTTTTCCCGTTTAACGTCCTGATTTCTGGCTTCCAGTCATGCTGCAGATTGAATCTCGTCTGAGACAAAATGACTCATGACTCAGGAAAAGCATTTGACGGATGTCAGAGCCGGACTCGAACGCCAGACCGCCAGCTATCGATAACGGTAAACCTGACTCACCGCCGTCCGCCGTGAAGCGAGCAGCTTCTGGGACATTTAACCAGAATAACGCCGTAAGTGACGTCATGTGGAAACGTGTGTTATAATTATAATATCACCTTCAATAAGTGGCTTAGGGATGAGATCCTATCATTGAAAAACAGAAGAGGAGCAGGATGTTGAAAGACCTCTCAGCCGTTTCCACCCTGCCGAGTCTGGTTCCTGCGTCTTTCATCTGCTCTCATTTACACATTTCTCTGTTTCATGATTCGACAATCACACGAGGATAAAGCTGTGATTAAGCACAGCTCATAAATCGCATCAGTTAATCAGTCAAGGAGCGATTCCTGCACGGCTGAACCGGCGAAGAATCCGTCTAATCACTGCTTCATGGCTGCAGATCACACGGCAAATGGAAGAAAGATGAAAACTTAGACTTTTTTAGAGATTTTGTTTCCTTCTATGAGATCACATCTTTTTTGTTTTTCGGGATGCACCTTCTGTTCATGATTCCTCGCGCTCGTCTGAATGTGTGCTGAAGGATCCGGTCGGTTCGGGGGGGGGGTCATACGTCACAGGGGAGGCGCAGCGCTTCCATCTTCTCTCACTCTGAGAAACAAGCATGGGTGTCGTGAAGACGTGATCTCTTCATCACTGCGGGCGCCGTCCAGACCGGCCTCCTCGGTCACACGTGTGTGTGTGCATGTGTGTGTTTTGTTGAAGGGTGCGCTAACCTTCACCCATTTCCCTGACCCACTTCCACACAGCACCTCTTTAAATCTGGAGGAAAAAGAAATCCCATTTAAATCCCCCCCCACCCCCAACTGTCTGACCTTCTCTCCTGCCCCTTCACTCACTCATTCACTCTCTCTCTCTCTCTCTCTCTCTCTCTCTCTCTCTCTCTCTCTCACACACACACACACACACACACACGGCGCATGTTGTCCTCTTTCTGCCTGGCTTCACCACAGAATTCGGGCAGAACAGTTGAATTATTCAGTGTCACCCCTCTTTCCAAAACACACACACTCACACACACACATGAATACACACACACACACACACACACATGCACACGCACACACGCTCAAGCTGTCCTTTCATCTTCAGGTCTTTCTCAGTGAATTGGAGTGGAGGTGGAAATTAGAAATCGCTCCACATCTCAGAGCGTTTTTCGTCTCTTCTCTCACTTTCATGTTTTCACTGGTTTCTCCTTGTTGTCATTGCCGCCGTGCGCTCCCTGTGTAGGCATCACAACACTTTCCTCTGATCCGGCGGGCTTTCTAATACGAGTGTACACACAAAAATGTCACTACGGCGTCGACTACGAGCAGCTTCAGTGATCCTGGATCAGCTTGAAGTCTGTGTGAAGCAGCAATGTCACATGTACTGAAAATTAGTGAATGGAAAAGTCATATTTTTACTTGACTTAATGTGAAGAAAACAAGCTACTTAGAAAAATTCTCTTTTATTGTCTAACTGGAATAAATCCTGCTTTAAATAGAGGTGACCTTTGCAGCACTGCCTTGACACATTATGTGAGTTTTAAGCTCTTTAATCACCGGTTACGGTCACACCAGTGAGTGCCTCTTCAAGTGTTTTCAGATTCAAACTTTAACACTCAGTTTGTAAAAGAAAAAAGTCAGACTGAGGGATCATCCATGCTGAAATGAAGTTTAATGAGAGTTTTAAAACTCGGAATCTTCAAGAACAATGGATTCAGACTTTTTTCCACAAGACTTCTGTCTGAAATACCGAGAGCGATGGCAGCGTGAGGCCAGACGCAGCGATCTGCAGCAGCCACACAAGGATGTTCAGTCACTGAGATAAAACACCAGAAATGAGCTGATTTCATGGCGGAAGTGGCGGCGGTGCCCCCATCTCAAACACATCAGACTGGCTTGATCTGATAGAAACAGTCGACATCAAGATAAATTAATTAATTTAGGATTAATGAAGCGTTTCGTGTTCAGTAAACATGAGTTTAGTGAAACTGTAACAGCTCCTCAGTGGAAATTCAGACACTCAGACCTTTGAAAACATCCGTTTTGGTGTGAAAACGGTGAATGAGTGAGCTCCGCTTTCTGCTATGCAGAGTGAGTGTAACGGCCCGAAGAGAGAACTGTGATTCTTTTACATTTTATTTTCACTGACAAATGACAAAAAAAAGAAGCTGAAGAAAACACATTGGAGCTCTGTGGGACCCGGCCACTGTTAGGCTGTCTTGTCATCTTTGTCCCTCGGTACGTGTTTCTCTCCCTCCCTGACAGTAAAGCTCCCTCGCTCCTCTCTGGGTTGTTATTTCGGTTGGCTCTCTCCCCGAAGGCCAGGCTTATCAGACAGACCCTGAAGTATTGACGCCAAAATCCCAGTCTAGTTTCTATGCACCGCTCAGCAGGTGGCCGCACGCACACACACACACACACACACACACACACACACGCACGCACACACACACACACACACACACACACACACACACACACACACACACACACACACACACACAGTTGGTGGAGTCCTGAGGGACAACAGTGCAGAAAATATCTAAAAAATAATCCCACTCCTGCCTGGGCTCATACAGAATTACAGAGCTTCCTGTCTTGTGTTTCAGATTCGTCTCTAACCTCCAGCCATCCTCACAACACGACAGATTTTGTAGCCTGTGGTTCATCAGAACACACACACACGCACACACGCACACACACACACACACACACACACACACACACACACACACACGCACAGTCTTGTATTTCTATCCTTGTGGGGACCGTCCATTGACTCCCATTCATGTCTAGCCCCTAACCCTGACCCTTACCCTAACCCTAACCCACACCACAACAAAGCCTAACCCTAAAGAAATGTTTTTGCACTTTTACTTTTTTCAGTAACAACAACATGGTCAAGAAAACACTGTTTCTCCTACTTAGGACCGGAAAAAGGTCCCCACAAGGCACGTCGTTTCACGTTTTGCTATCCTTGTGGGGACATTTGGCCCCAACAAGGATAGAAATACGAGAACGCACACACACACACACACACACACACACACACACACACACACAGAAAAAGCGATAATTCACAGATGAATCAGCTCCGATGGCTCAGACACAGTGCGACGCGCCGCAGACACTCGGTCCGGTTTGTTTCTAGACTCTAAACGCAGCAGCTTGACGTGGACGGCAGGCGTCGTGCTGCAGGTCAGACTGCGATCGCTTCAAAGGTCACGGCTGACAAAAGCAATGAGGGTCTGAAGGGTGAACGTCTCCCAAGACAGAGACCGGTGAATGTCAGAGACCACAACCGGCTGAGGTAAAGGTCCTGAACTTTCTGCTGTGCAGGGCACAGTTCAGGAGAAACACTTTGTTTCCTCCACGGAGAGAAAAATGAATGAAGACACCAATATAGACGCGGATCAGATTTAGGATATTAAGGTTGTTTAATAAGCAGCAGGTGTAAATAGAAGAGGTTTCTGGAAGCATGTCTTCAGACCAGTCAGCTTCCTGGTATTGAGTGCCGTTATATAACTTGTGTTTAAAGGTGTGACTTTTCACTCGCTAACAGGAACAAAGTGTAAAATGTTTTATTTGCATCCGTTCCTGCTCTCACATGGAACTGATCCAAATGACTAAAGATCGCTCTGTAAAAATCTGGGACAGCCGCGATGTGAGAATCTCAGCAGCGTCCCGACGAGCCGGACGCCGCTGGGAAACACGTGTTGCTGATCGGAGGCCGTCTCCACCCTCTGAACCTGGAAGCAACATCACACGTCCCTTTAAACTCTCACAGAAACAGGTCTGGTTTGGTTTTTTTCATCTGGATGATTCCAGTCAGCGTGTCAGACGACGGACCTCCGCTGGAGCTTCTGCAGACGCCATGTTCGGCGTGTCTGTGAGCATTCCAGAAAAAAGCGCAGCAGATGGCGGTTTCATGTCCCGATAGCGTCTTCCTGCGAGAGTTCAGACACCAAGACAAAATCCAAAAGACCTGTGGCAGATATTCAGGCAGAGATATGGAAATGCGGGCTAACTACCTGTGGCAGTTATTCAAATGAAGGACAGATGGTGGCGAGCAGATACCGGAGCGGTCCAGAGGGGAGGCAGGGAGAGCTTGGCGTCCTGATCTCAACACCTCGGCGTGTGTTGCTGGACGTGAACCGCCGTCCGGATCGGGGTCGGGAGAGGCTTGTTTATCATCGTACCTGTGGACTTTTCATTCTTACAGGCCTTTAAACACACATTCAACACAAAACAGTTAATATAAGGCACATAGTGACGCATAACAGCAGCCATTAGCTCATTAAAATTAAAACATGAAGTGAATTTATAAAATCTAGAGACCACCTACAAGTGTCATTATGTCTAAGTGGCCCTGCGTATTTGTCCTGTTTTGCTACCTTTACCCACCTCCACAACTCTGCAAACACACACACACACACACACACACACACACACACACACACACACACACACACACACACACACACACGCACGCACACACACGTAGTGTTTTTAACTGCCGCCACACTAACAACTCTCCGCTCTCTCTGTTTTACGGTTGCTTGGATCTAAACAAGGTTGCAGGCTCACTGATCTGATACAGTGTGAGCTTATGTGCAATAAAAGTTTAATGATATCGGTTGCTACAAAGCAGGTACACGGAGGAGCAGCCGGGCTCATTATTTTTAAGTAGCCCCATTCTTTACGCTCCGTCTCTCAGAGGGAGTCGCCTCCGAGCCGCTTGTCTGTTCGAGCCTTGCACCAAACCTCAGTGGCGTGGCGTGGCGTGGCGTGGCGTGGTGTGGCGTGGCGTGGCGTGGCGTGGCGTGGCGCGCCGCGGCATGGTGTGGCGTGGCGTGGCGCGGCCGTCTCCGGTCCACTATGGGGGGAGTTCAGTCGTTTAGCCCGATGTTTCCTGATGCAGACAGAGAGTCGTTGGTTTGATTCAGATTTTCTAAAAAGCACGGCCACATTTCTGAATCTCGGCCCGTTCAGGTGTGAGCTGGAATCGGCTTCAGCATCATGTGACTCTGCAGATCTGTTTCTTATTGGGTAGCTTGGTGGCCTGTGTGCAGTGAACAGTTCAAAGGAGTCACACTCATTCTCCTAATTATTTCAAGGTGTGTTTGAAGCCTAGTGAGGAAAGAAAGAACCTGCTGTTACCCCCCCCCCCTTCAGCAGCTCATTCTCCTCCCCGTCGGGAGTTTCCTCTGCTCAGTCCTGACAGCTCTGCTTGCATGCAGGATTTCTTCCCCCCACATTGTATTGGGGATCATGTCTTCACTGTGGTTAGGGCTTTGAGTTGATTGATTTTATTTAAATTAAATTTAAAAACCTGATCATGAGAGCAGATTTATCAAACAATCGTCCTAAACTGCGGCTGCAGCTTTGAAGGAGGTCAGCAGAGAATCATGGACCGAAAACAGCCTGATTCCGTCTGAGTGGCAGCAGGACCGTCTGCAGATTCTGCAAAATCACCTGCTGTCGGACTCTGATCAGAGCTGTCCTCTCGCCAAGGATAAAGCAAATGAAGATGTATCTGTGGACACGCAGCCTGGTTTAATAGATGGAACACATAACACATCACATTCACTCTATCGCCACAATCCACTACATGAGTACATGTCTGTTTTAGTGCATGAGCAAAGCGTGCATTGATCTGTAAGTTTGCAGACTGAGTTCTCCATCCTCTTTTATTCTGCTTTGACATTTATGAGAAAACAGATCCACTAAGCGGCCCGTTCCAGCGCCTTCCACAAGTTTCTATCCTCATGAGACACTTTCATGCCAGGACCTTGTAAACAGAAGAAGAGCTGGTGGAGAGAAGGAGGCGGACAGATGAGGCCTGGGTGGACTGAAAGACGGATGGGAAGATGGAAGGATAGATGGAGATGGAGCACAGACAGGAGGTGAGGAGGCGGGAAGCAGTTTGGGAGCTTTCAGACTGCTCAGCAAAGACTTTCCGCAGAGCAGGCAGGCATGTGTGTTTGTGTGGTGTCTATCCATGTGGGACGCTCAAAATGTGTGCTTCTGTGCGTGTGTGTGTGTGTGTGTGTGTGTGAGTGTGTGTGTGTGCGTGCGCCTCAGCGCCGGGTGTGTGGGTGGATACAGTATGTGCGATAAGGTTTCTGGTTCACAGAAGTTTGAAGAAAATCACTGGAAGCACAAACAAGAAAACTACATTTTAGAGGATTTGAAAGATTTTTTTTTCTCAGACTGTGTGTGTGTGTGTGTGTGTGTGTGTGTGTGTGTGTGTGTGTGTGTGTGTGTGTGTGTGTGTGTTCAGCCAGGGTTCTGCTTCATATGACCCTCTTTGAAGAGGGAAGCTAACTCTTCCAGTAACATGATGTCAGCTCTGAATAAAACATGCCGGAGCGCAGCGGCGTTCCTCCGTCGGAGCAGTGATCTCATCGTCCTCTGCTTCGCAGCACATGACTTCAACGCCGGCGTCTTCTCCACATCACATCATTTCCTTAAATATGCAGCTTTTAAAAGCCTTTTGTCATACTTTTGCATGAGCACACACTGATGCAGGTATTGACAAATAACATGACTCATCCGTCATCAAATCGTAAAACGTGTCTTAATGATGTCGGATTGTTTTAAAATGACGCATGAACGGTGAATCCAGTCCGGATGCCAAGATACCAAAGGGATGACTTGCTCCAGCTGCAGAACACACACGACCAGGGGAGGGGAGGGATTATTTTAGTCATTTTTGGGGACATATTGTACCGACTCTTCTAAGTAATTAATGATGCTTGACTAATCCAGCCTATAAAAGTAAAATAAAAATCTGGATTTGGAAGAGCTGCAAACTTCAACGTGAGGTCTGAACTGCATCATGGGCCAAGTTCCACAGTGGAAAAACATTCACTTCACTATAAATACTGCTCTTTAATCAGGAAATGGCTGCTTTCTTGGGGGGATTGTGGTGGTTTGAACACATCTTGAACTGTGTCGAATAACGTAGGCCATGAAGAGAAACCACTGGGACGAAGAGAGCAGGTTCTACAGTCAAAACTTTTGTAACTTCAGGCACATCTTGGTTGAAATGGTGTTTTCAGCTGCACATTTAAGAGGCAGCAAGAAAACACTGCAAATAACAGGGGTCCATGAAACAAAGATTCCATTATCTTTTCTTAATTTGTTGAATTCTTTGTCAAAACGAAGCAGATTTCCACAGAATCTTTTTGACTCCTGCTGTAAAATGACCAAGACAACGTCTCTCTATGAGGAAATAGGAAGAAAAGATCATGTCTTAACCTTTGTCTTACAGTTGCACTTTAAATAATGATCTAATCATGCAGAAAAAGCCGTATGTACAATTAAACATTGGATGAAATGAGAAATGTTGAGGAGACATGATGAAATGAAACGTGCTGAACTGAGCAGCTTCTGTCTGCAGCTCCGACTGTCCAGACCTCCTCCCCCCCAGACCTCCTCCCCCCCAGACCTCCTCCCCCCCAGACCTCCTCCCCTCCAGACCTCCTCCCCTCCAGACCTCCTCCCCCCCAGACCTCCTCCCCCCCAGACCTCCTCCCCAGCTCCCCTCCAGACCTCCTCCCCCCCAGACCTCCTCCCCTCCAGACCTCCTCCCCCCCAGACCTCCTCCCCAGCTCCCCTCCAGACCTCCTCCCCCCCAGACCTCCTCCCCAGCTCCCCTCCAGACCTCCTCCCCTCCAGACCTCCTCCCCCCCAGACCTCCTCCCCCCAGACCTCCTCCCCCCCAGACCTCCTCCCCTCCAGACCTCCTCCCCTCCAGACCTCCTCCCCCCCCAGACCTCCTCCCCCCCAGACCTCCTCCCCGGCTCCCCTCCAGACCTCCTCCCCTCCAGACCTCCTCCCCTCCAGACCTCCTCCCCTCCAGACCTCCTCCCCAGCTCCCCTCCAGACCTCCTCCCCGGCTCCCCTCCAGACCTCCTCCCCGGCTCCCCTCCAGACCTCCTCCCCGGCTCCCCTCCAGACCTCCTCCCCTCCAGACCTCCTCCCCCCCAGACCTCCTCCCCGGCTCCCCTCCAGACCTCCTCCCCTCCAGACCTCCTCCCCTCCAGACCTCCTCCCCGGCTCCCCTCCAGACCTCCTCCCCTCCAGACCTCCTCCCCTCCAGACCTCCTCCCCCCCAGACCTCCTCCCCGGCTCCCCTCCAGACCTCCTCCCCTCCAGACCTCCTCCCCGGCTCCCCTCCAGACCTCCTCCCCTCCAGACCTCCTCCCCGGCTCCCCTCCAGACCTCCTCCCCCCCAGACCTCCTCCCCGGCTCCCCCCCAGACCTCCTCCCCTCCAGACCTCCTCCCCGGCTCCCCTCCAGACCTCCTCCCCTCCAGACCTCCTCCCCGGCTCCCCTCCAGCCATCACTGCTCTCAGGTTCTGATGGCGCCCGCTCCTCCCAAAGCACCACATCCTCAGAATGTTAAAGCCGTTCAGCGGCTTTTTAACAACAGCCTCGAGGTAGGATCACCACCTCGCCGTCCGCCGCGCACACCTGACGTCTGACTGGATGGCGTCCGGCACGTCGCTCTTGTTTGTGCTGTTGTCAGGCAGAACGACGGAACAAACCCCTGAACAACCCCCAGCGAGGCGACGGCTCGGAATCAGAAGTGAGACATTAGAGAAAGACACACACACACACACACACACACACACACACACACACACACACACGGATGTGGTGATTAGAGTGTGATGTGCAGCCACCTCAGTGGCGGCTTCAGCGCAGCCATGGCTTCATAAAATGATGCTTTAATGATACGAAATCCCGCTCTGGGCTAAAATGTGCAGGTGTCGAAGGACTGAACGCTCACTGTGCTGCACCGAAACAAAACCAAGCAACAACAGGTGGAGGGAAACACTCCACACACTCCGACCAGGAGAACTGAAATCTGACTCCATCACCTTCATCGCTGATGCTTTTAGTCAAGCAATCAAAGTGATGAGAGCAAAGAGGAGAAAGCGAACACGCAGTAATTACAGGAGAACACCGCGACCTCCTGCTTACACACCCCGGGCACAGGAAGTGACACGTGAGAGCAGGCGGCGGTTAATTACTATTGGCCCTCCACCGCAGTCCCGCCGGCGGCAGCCTCAGTCGCTCCCCGCGCTAAAATAATTAATGCCGTCGCCGTCGTCCCCGGTTCCTGTAGCCATGGCGATGAGAAGATTCTCCCCCCAGGGCCCCCCTCCGGTCGTCAAGCAGCAGTCAGCCAATCAGGAGCGCCCGTCAGTGTCTGAGTGAATGTATATGGTGGAGTAGTGATTGTTGTGAATGATTGAAGGGAGGCCTCAGCGCTGCAGGCAGCAGCTGGACGCCGTCGGATCCGACCACGATTCCTCCGAACGAGGAGCTCATTAAAACACAGAGAGGATCAAGTCTCATCGAATCCACTCACTGCTTCTCCGTCTCTGGGTGAATGTCTATAACTAAAAAAGTTTGAAATAAATGATCAGATCTGGATTTTTCAGACTCCTGTGGCGTTTTGGTTGAGTCACAAATATAACCACAGAATTATCTTGATAAAAGATCTTTCTGATCTGACCGTGCGGCTTTATAGAAATTAAAAACACCTTGAAGTCAGTCTTGGGAAGGTTATTTTTCCATTTCTCTCTGTTTATCACCCACACTTATAAAGACTAAGATGTTTGAACTTACATCAGGAGGAAGATGCTCTGTAATCTGGATTAAGTTATTGAAAAGTCAATTCATGAACTAATGACAATGAGACGACGCTGCAACAAGACCGCTAAACACGCAGACAGCAGATATGCCAACATTAATGCGTGTTGACCTGACAACTTCAGTCTGGAACAAAACGTATTCGTATTGGAGTCAATGAATTGTGATCAGCTGATAATATCTCACTGCTGTCATTATGTTATGAACTACTAAACCAGATCTGCTGCTTTGGTTAAAAAAGAGAAAGTCTTTCTAACTGAAGCTTGTTTACATCTGGCATCTTCCTGCCCATCACTGTGAACATCTCCAACGCTCCTGAGCACAGCTGTGTTTGTTCCGTCCTGAAGTGACTGCTCGCTGTAGAAGGTCCTGAAGCAGCCGCTGCGCTGAATAACTGCTTTACTGCGCAGAATTGACCCATCAGACAGCTCAGCTCTGTTCCTGGTGCTTAATCAATAGTTAAAAAATAACCTGAAACCTTCCAGAGCTTTAAAAAACAAACACACAGAGATCTCCCCTCATAAAAAACACAGCTTATTGCCTAAGCTGAGATGCAGGGTTTTTTTTTTTTTTTTGTTCACCTCAAAATAGACCCCATCATAAACCCGGGTGTGTTTAAGGTGAGACGTGTAGCAGCAGCGCTGCCACATGGGAAATGTAGGATTATTGTGGAAGAGGTTTAAAACGATCGTATTTTTGGAAGCAATTATCGTGCAGCCGTCATAACCGAGGCGAGGAAGTGGCTCTGCGTGTTTCACAGCGTCCTCCGGCACCGAGGGCTTTGTGCCATCAGTGTTTATCGAACCATCAGAAAAACCAACTCACTCTATCCCCACCTGTACTGACCAGAGCCAAGACATGCATCATCAAATAAGCAATGAAACAGCTTTAAATCAAAGCAGCAGAGGAAAAGCGTGGTGCATTGAAAACTCTCTCACATGTACAGTTTATCCAAAAAGAAAAAGAAGTAAATAAAGCGAGAGACAAGCTGGCGGTTCTGAGACAAACCTCGCTCGTAACTGTGACACTGGAACAAATACATTCAAATCCCACAAAGAAAGTCTTTGTTGGTCACACAGAGGCTGTTCATGAGAAGGAACCGCTGCATTATCATCCCACCCAGAGCAGAGCAAACACACACACACCTCAGCAATGAAGCATCACACACACCCAGGAGAGAGCCGCCCGGTCTGGAACTCTGCCGTCTGTCTGAACCGGGACTGGCTGGAGTCAGTCTCTCACTCTCACACTGAGACTGATCTTAAAGAGTTTTCATCCGGCCAGAGCGCTTCCCTCACCCCGCGTTCTGTTGCACAACCCGAGTTACCGTCACACTGAAGAACCAGGGAGAGCCGTCCACTCAGCCACGGCGCCGCCGGAGCCCCTCCAGGCCCCGGAGCCACGTCAGCAGCTCTTGCTCTTCCGGGATAATCTTCACATTGTTCACCGTCTCTGCTCTCCACGGTAATCTCTCCCACGTCTCCCCACGCCGGGCGTCCTCCTCGCCGCCTCTCATATCTGTCCACTGGGCCGGCTTTCCTGGATCGCACTCCAACAATTATACGAGCAAACGATATGCGACGATGCACTCGAGAGAGATTACCCGGACTTGACATTTGTACGCGTGTGCATGCTTGTGCTTATTCCCCTGTGGATGTGAAGGTGTCCTGTGGTCCTCTGTTTTCTGTTTTCCCCTCTAATCCTTTTAAATCAGCTTTGTTAATCCCACTTTCTTCTCGCCGTGGCTGCGGCTTCATGCAGGCCGTACGAGCGCCGTCACCGGGAGCGGCGCTTTCCCTCCGCCTCAAAGCGGCGAGCTCGCTCTTTTGATCGAAAATATTTGTTTTCTCACTTCGGAAGACAAATAAACATTACGGAATGAATATTAGTTTGATCACTGTCTACTCAATACAGTGGGAAAATGAATAAAAGTTTGATGGGAGCGGCTTCGGTTTCCGCCTTTCAGCAGAATGAACTGAAGAACAATCAGACATCAAGAAGTATCTCCGGTGACAAAAGAGACGGCGAGCCTGCGACAGATGGCGAGGCCCCCGGAGATCCCCCGGCTCAACGCCACACAGACAGGCAGGGATTAAAAACACAAAAACAAAACCAGATCCAAAACCTGGACGACTGCGGCAAGTTCTCCAGGATCGTGTCAACAGTCCACCTGCCCAGCGCTGCGCCTGGTTTAACTGTTATTATTATCATTTCTGCCCTTTAGGTGAAGATTGTAAAGGATCCATTCATGCATCCACCCACCTGTTCGGCCTGACGATCAGCTGAGCTGATCTCAGTGAAGACGTGAACAGGTTTCAAAACTTATCAAGATGCCTCTTAGTGAAACAAATCAAATCTTTCAAGGCTTATTTCAGATAAACATCGATGGGTTTAATGCGAAATAAGATGTTTTCTTGTTGAAGTTGGCTGCAAGATGATAATAAATCATTTATTTTTAATGGGCATCATTTCGAGTAGATGATAAATGAAACTTTAAATCTAAATGTCAACTTTCAATACAATTCCTCAAGGAAGATAACTTGAGGTCAAAAAAATAACAAATATGAGACAATAAGACGACATGGAAAAAGACGATCAAATGACAAACAGCAAAAAGCTCTTCGTCAAATCAAACGAGAACTGAACGGAAACATCTTCAGTCACCTTTCACTTCTCAGAGATTAAAAAAGAAAACTCATCCAGAGCTGCAGTACAGAGAACATCTCATCATGACGTTCTTGTTATTTTCATGTGAATGAATAACAAATGAGTAATTTATGTGCATGTTTTCTGATTTGACAGCGAACGCCGGCGCTCCCTGCGCCACCGCTGGGATTTCTGCTTGTTTTGCAACTTTGCCCTTTTTCACCTTCGCTCAATCTCTGTGAAACGTCCCTCCCCCCCCCATCCCCCATCCCCCCACCCCCCCAAAGATCTGTTTATGGAGGCTGAGTCTTTGAACCTCGGCAGTCTTTATAGTTGAGAGGCAGTGAGGTGGCAGCTGATAATGTCAGAGCTAATGATACTTCAACCTGCTGAACGCCGCCGAGGCCGCGGCGCCGGCAGTCCTCAATTCTAATTCTGAATCCGGGCGATAGGTGGGGCGAGCGCTCGGGGATTTAACCAGCGACGAACCGGAGAGGGGGGCTCCGGGAATGTATTCATGAAAAACAAAGATGAAGAAGACAAACAGCCTAAAGTTGCTGAGTGCTGGAGTCGCTGCTGAAGCCGCTCAGTTAGCGCGTCAACACCAAATTAGCATTGCAGCTGGAGGCCCCCGGAGACAGGCATGCTGGGAAGCCCCCTTTTTCCCCCCATCAGAGAAATCCTGAGGAGAGAGAGGAAGAAAACAAGAGAGACGAAGCGGGATCTAATGAGGATTGCTTGGGAGTGTGTGTGGCTGCGACTCGTTTGCGGCTCAGGGTGAAGACTGAAGGTCGGCGGGCCGGACCTGCATATCCTCCCTGATTTAACCGTCTGCGGAGGATTCATCGTTATCGTCAGCCGAAGCCCTGGGCCTTCAGAAGTCAATAAGCAAAGCGATCAGGGCGTGTGGAGTGAGTTCACATCGCTGAGCTGAAGGTCAGAGCAATATCACACTTCACTCGTTTCATAATTTTCTCTCGGTGCGATGCATCGCCTGCGCTCGAGTCTCCGGCCTCTGAAAATCATTAACTCACTTACCGTACGTTGCGGACGATGAGTCGCGCTCCGTTTCAACTTACATCTGTCAAAAAACGCATCATGAAGAGGAGAAAACATAAATTTCGTTTGTTTTTTTAACAGCCAGGCGTAGCTGCACTGTGGACAGTCCAGCTGCTGTTCCAGAACCATCTGTGAATTTTTAAGCTCTCAAACTTTGGTCTGTCTCCTCAACTATCACTACTTCTTTGTTGGTAAAAGTGGCCAAACTGTGGTCATTTCCTCTGGCACAGTGGAGCAGCCACGGTTAATCATTGCTCCCTCGGCATTGCCGTCCCTGAACACAGTAAAACAGCGATTTAATCCACCAAACTCGTGTTGCCTCCGGTCGAAGGTCGCCTGGGAAGAGCCGCTCTGTTCAATGCCTTGCACTTTAACACGCGGTCAGGCCGAGATGGGGGATTGAACCACTAACCTTCAGACTGGAAGACGATCCGCTTTACCTCTTGACCCCCGTTTATACAGCTGGGTTAATGGCTTCAGTTAATAAAGGGTGACAGCCAGGCAGCGTTTCATTGATTGTGCTCGAACAGGTCACCTGCAATCCACATCAAAGGAGAAGCTCATTCAGCTTCAACCGAACTGCAGAGACGCAGCGGCTCTGAGGCCAAGGCCTCCTTCCACTCAACGCCATTGATCACACTCACACACTCTTTATAAAAATCCTGTTTTTTTTTAAATGTCATGACAAAAATCATCATTTTTGTCCCCATAGTGAAATTCTTTCATTCTCTTCATCATAATATATAACATATAATAACCTTCCTGATGTTTCTCACATAAATTAGTCCTTTGATACCAAAATATATGGAAATGCAAACAAAAGTGCATCAGTTTGTCTTTCGCTCTGATCTTAGTCTAATCAAATGATAAAGAGGAAGACTGCACTCATGAAATTACTTTATCCGAGCAGTTTTTTTTTTTTAACTTCGCATTGTTCCTGTGTTTACTTGTTAAATTCAGTAGTTTTTTACTTACTGAATTCTTAGCTCTTGTTTCTAGTCGACTGTCTGAAACGCCGCCGTCAGGCTGCTATCTCACCACTTCAGGTTTCTCTGCTCAGTTCATCCATCGTCTGCATTTCTCACTCATATTTATCTTCAGTCAATTTATGCCGTGATTTAACCCAGTTTTCAATTCCCACATTAGCTCGGCTGTACTTCACAATTAGCGTCCAACACTAACCGGCTGTTAGTTAGCAATTAGCGTCTGCTCGCACAATAAAACACTCCGGTAATAGCTGCTGGTCTCTTCCCTCTCCCCCATCTCCCAAAAAAAACAAAAAACCCAACATAAACACATCAAAGCAATTCAATTAGATGCCCACAAAACACAAAACAGAGATTATAATATTAAGCAAATGAGGATACAACAAGCAGCGAGTTCATCGCCTTGGATCAGGTAATTAGCAGCATTATGAGTCTGACTGCAGCCCGGCGGTCTCTGAGCCGGCAGACCTGGGTCTGCTGTGGGGCTCAGGGACGCTCTCCGTGGACGTTTTCCTCGTATTATAGCTTCCTTCAGCAGGTCAAAGCCTCATGGAAACGCAGTTCATCACGGGGTAAACAGAGAGACACACACCGCTATGGACAGTTAGCCTGTTTGATTTGGACTTTCATGGGGTTTTGAGTTTCAGAGTTTGAAGACATAAGAGTTTTAAATGTCACTCTAAAGACTCATGCTAGCTTGAAATATCGTCTTTCTGAAGGAACCCATCTGTTTCCTTTCTGAAAATGGTCAGACAGACATTTCCAATGTTTTATCTTTCAGTTCAGAACGAAAGAAAGTTTAAACGCTCACTTCCACAGCTGGCATGGACGACATTTTCTCTGCAGAAGAAAGTTCTTCATGAGCTCTAGTCATTATCAACAGATATGATTCGAGCGTCAAGACTGATCTCTGACTCCTGATCACTCAGAGACTCACCGTAAAGAGGCGGGTTCAAAATGAACTAAATGAGAGAGATAACGGCAAATAAACAACCTGCCAGAAACACACAGGACTGTGAAAAGGAGAAGAATTAGTGTGGAAGAGGTAAAGTTGTGGATAATAACCCTGTTTAAAGACTTTCTGAGAAGAGAATGTCAACAGACTCACAGCCACGGGGCAGAAACACCAGATCAAAAGCCACTGCTCCTTCAAATCTGCCGGTTCAAAACTCAAACACTGAGGCAGTTGGCAGTTGTGAAGCAATTAAAGCGAGAATAAATCAATACTTCCCAGAATATGGCACGGTTAAAAGCTTTCCTTTTACACCAGGCGCGAAGGTGGTTAGAAGTATTTATAAAGGGAGAGGAGCGGAGAACTCTGACTTGCTCGGCAGCGTCATGCCAAACAGCGTCAGAGAGCCGAGAGGGAAAATAAATATATGTGGGTTTTTGAACATTGAGACTGTATTTAAGAACTATTTATCATCATCATGATCATATCCAACAAACCTGTGAACACCCTCAGTCACCTGAGTCTGATTCCTTCTGGCTCCTGGATTCTTTCACTGTCATTTTTAGGTTAAGTATCAACAAATCCTCCAACTAATTATTGACTGGCCTCTCAGTAAGAGTGTCTCAGAGTCTGTTTCTGTTCCACTTCAGCTGTAAAACATCTTCTGTAAAGGCTTTCAGTAAACAGAGCGGATCTTAGCTACAACGATGAGAAAAGTTCAAGTATTTTCAAAGAAATTGGGACACTTGAAGTTCAACCTCAGTGTAAGAAAGAAGGACGAAGCAGCAGGTTTACGTACTTGAACATGAAGTAAACATGAATCAAAATGCAAATCACAGGTTGGTCAGTAGTTAAAAGGAAAGAGCATTAGATGTTTTGTTGATTCAGGAACAGATTGGAAGCTGCTCTTTGCTTTTATTTGGAAGGTTTCTGCTTTTTCTGAGCGTGTCGGCTTGCATTTGGCTTCCCTAGAGTTTTGTTAAATGAGAGATCTAAGAGAGGTAAGAGTACGACCGGAGGAATCCAGGGAACGTCACAGGGACAGGAGGACATGCAAAATCCACCCTGAAACGATGAGACCCAGCTGTCTTTGTGGCCACTTTTACATCTCTGTGGTTTCATCCTTCATTGTTTCTACACTATATTGAGTCAGACGTGTAGATGTCTTGATTTGCAGCCGTTTCTGCTCCAAGGTGTTTGAGTTTTATGAGCTTTTAGGTTCCAGCGGCCACTAATTGGTTCAATTAAAGCAACATCTGCTCTAATGTACTGCGTGACCTCCAGCGTGATTTACTCCCAGCCAAAATGTTGCTTTTTAATTTGTGCAATGCCAAAGAATGTTTAAACAAAAGCACTGCTATATTCCCTTCCATTTGTTCTTCTGGGTTGCAGCAGTTGCCAAACCTGATCACAGCAGCGTGAGGGTGAAGGCAGAACTTTCTGCAGACTGAACTTCAGTGGAAACATGCTGTGCATGTTTGATGTATTTCATTTCATTACGTAATTTGCACAAACACTGATTACCTTTGTAGGTTTTTTTGTAATTCTTAGAGCTTGTTGTATTTACTTGGCTGCGATGCTTTGTTCTTTCTAATCCCTTTAATTTTAATCTGCATAGAAGAGATGAAAGTGGTGGAAATCCCGCTGCACTGAACCGACTGTAATGCAAATGTTCCATGAAAACAAAAAAAAAAAAGGTCTTTTTATGGAAGTTTTTTGGGAAGTTTGTCTCACAAAGTGACTGTGGTCGCCTCAGAGCGCAGAGGGCCGATTGTGAAGATCTCTGCGTGGCGGTTAAATCTCTGTGGTCAGACGACATCCGACGTCGCGGCTGAGCGGCCGCCGACAGCCGGCTGTAATTTCCTGACCGTGTCAGAAATTCCACGATGGCCGAATCTCACAACGCGGCGCAGTCAGTGAGCGACCAGTGGAAAGGCTGAACAAGTCGACCGACGGCAAAGGAGCCGAAACATCGAAGAACAAAGTTCCTGCAAAGCTGAGGCGGCAGAAGAAGCCTCGTCAGGATGTTCTGTTAACGTCGACCGTGACGCTGTGTTCCTGTTCTGAATTCCTCGCCTGCAGAGGAATGTTTTCACATTGTGAAGTTGCTACTTGTCGCTGAGTGACGAATCGGCCTCCAACCTCTGCAAACAGTTTTTATACACAGGTGAGGTTTGCAGCAAAGGTCTGAAAATAATGATCACCCTCTCAATATAGGCCACATTAGCATCACATTAACCTTTGGGAAAAGAGAGAGGGAGAGAGGGAGAGAGAGTGTGTAGATTCAGAGGGGAAAAGGGTCAAACTGTTTCTCTACTCCACTTTCCATCTGCTGCTTTTTCTCTTTTATTCCTTTGAACTGGATGTTCTGTTTCTCTTGGTGTAAAATATGGAAAGGAAGGAGAAAGTGTGCTTTAGTGTTTAATTTATGTTTTGATCACATCGATGCAGTATTTCCCAAATTCTAAGGTGAGTTTCTGCTGTTTGCATGATTTCCATCCATCCTGAAGGTTCGTTTTCTTGTCTTCTTTGCAGAACTGCTTCCCTTTTTTACATTTATCCAAAAACAATTTTTATAACAAAATGTGCACAATCAGCTCTTTTGCTCACATGGATGAACGCTGACTGATTTTAGGATGTTTCTCCTGCCATTACCCTGACTGACACTGGAGCCCCGGTGTGATCGCTGCGGCGGGGCGTTGCGAGGAGCCATCAGCACCCCGGAGAGCGCCGAACAAACGACCTTGGTTCTCTCTGTAATTGAGTTCAGTTGAAGTCTGACTGATTTCTGAAAGCAGAACAGAAGCCGAGTGGCTTCAGAGCCGCCGTGTCCTCCTCTTTTAACGCCATTACTGAAACCGTCTGGAACATAAACACCAAACAGGAGGAGATACAGATGAAACATTTACCCTTCTGTTAGAAAACTAAACAAGTTTATCAGGTAACCTAAGGAAAACTTTTTTTTTTTTTTTTTTTTTACTAAAAGTAATCATGTCTCTTCCCACAACAACCCACACAAGATCCCCCTTTTTTTTTTAATTAACTGCAAAAAAAGGTCAAGAGCAAGTTGAGAAAGCACTTAAATTTCACAAGTGCGTTGGCAGCTTCCTGCTCAGTGGTTAGTATGCTCAGCATATGACGGAGCTGCCGACAGTTGGTCTGCCTGTTGGAGGTCCCGGGCTCAGGACTGACTCCGAGCTGCAGCCAGTAATCACATTACACTGGAGCGGCGCAAACCTTAACACACACACGGCTCTGAATATAACACCACCTCGGGCCGGGGAGGGTTTTCAAGCTGGTATTTCCTCTCCTCAGCGTCTGAAGGCCGCTGCTCTCAGGCCGGTGACGGAAAGATGGATCACTGGAGATGTGTGTGTGTCGCTGTAGGAAGAGACGTTCAGTGAAGGGAAAATGTTTCCCGCCGATGCAGAGTCGGGCTGAGGAGGCTCATTTGCATGCAATCATGAACTATTCTAGTTTCACACACGAAACACAATAAGCGTCGGAGCAGCCTGGATTGGAGTGGATTTGAGGAGATCAGAATCCATTATTTTGCATCCTTTTTTTAAAAATGCTAAATGGTGGGGAGGCTGAGGGATAGGAACCTGACGGGACATGAATCTTTAATTTCCGGGACTGTCTGAGCTGATTATTTTGGGCGACGGTTTTTAACTGAACAATCAAACCACACATCTGTAATTTCAATTAAAAAAAAAAAACATTGAAAAATTAGGAAGGGGAGATACTTGCAATCTAAATCACTACCAGCCATATTTACATCCTCATTCGACTGAAAGATTCCCTTCTGCTTTTACAGACGGAATCAAATAAAACAGCTCTTTATTCCCCCAGCGACAAATCAACCTCTGACACACACATTATGCTCAGTTGCACTCTGGCACTGAAAAGAGGTGACATGATAACCGCTATAGATTGGAGAAAACGACACGTTTTTTCTCAGATTGCCTCGCTGCGCCACTGCACACTTACGGCGCAGCCTAGCAGAGGTAATTGTCTCAGCATGTGTGTGTTCACGCCGCTCAGTTCCACATTGGTACGTGTTTCCTGAGCGCGACGTTATCACGCTCTCTGGATGACGCCCGCTGCTTTATGGTAACTCTCAGCAAGACGCTCCGGGTCCCGAACGCCGGCACTGGGCCACGTCCCTCTGAATTACTGCTCATCGGAAACAAATTCCAGTTACAAATTATTGGATTTTCCAGAAATGTAGTTTTTCAATCGGTTGTTCTGAAGAACTTCTGAGTTCTGCCGACTGGGAGCGAACCGCGATGAGGGGACTCGGCAAACAGCCAGTCAGATTTCAGAAGGGCAGCGAACAGCACCCCCCCCCCAACTTGCCGTTGAGTTGTTGCGGCCCGCCTCTCTTTGGAAAGGCTTTGGAAATCAGCTCTTCCCCTCCTGCGTGCCGGAGAGCCTGACATTGCGAGCGTTGGACTTCGGCCACGCCGCGGCCTCTTGAGCCAAGCGTCATTTCGAAGCAGTGCATCGAGCCGCTGACCTTAACTTGCTGAACAATGATATACGGCGGCACTAAGGGAAGGCTTTCAGGTCATAAATTCATCCGTAATGTGTTCATTTCTCCGCCACTCAGGAACAATAAAACAAGGATTTCCTTCGTCCACAGGATTTTTAGCCTTGTCCAAATACTTAGAAATGGGATATTTCAATCCCAGAGTGTTAAATATAAATGTTCTTTAGGTTAGTGATTGCCTCTTACCTTTTAATGCCTAATTTTCCTTGAACAGGACTGTCTGGAAGCATTACGCCTTCATTTAAAAACTGATTAAACTGTTAACTGCACCAGTTTTATGTGCACAGTCCTCCTGTTCACGCCTGGTTTTCATAGTAATTTCCTTTTTTTTTAAATATCTCCAAGATCAAACCGTCGCTGGAGTCCTCTCACTGAGAGGAAGAGAAGCTCTGCCAAAGCAAGTGGCAAAACATAACAGCAACACTTATCTCCGCGTTTAGCGATCAATTTATTCCTTCATTTTGCTGAGAAAAATTTGGAAGAAACAAGAAAATATGCAGATAACTAAATCTGGTCACTCAATTTGTCTTTATGGTGTTAAAAGAAAAGTTGGATTGTCTCGACTTGGTCCAAGAAAAGATGAATTTTTGTTAGAGTCCAGGATTCTTATGAATTAACAGTCAGAAAAAAACTGACTTTTATATCTTTTACTTCACAAATCTGGAAGCAGGACGAGTGAAAATGTGTCTCTGTTGCTGCTTTTTCCTGTCTTTGTCTCACTGTTCTACCCTTGAAACATCAAGAGTGATTACTCCCCCTCTCCCTCCGTCAAACTCGGCAGCGCCGCTGTCTTCCGATGCGCCCGGACGCTCCGAGCGGGACGCCAGCGTCTCCGGCGGAGCGATCGACTGTCCCCGTGTGTCTGATTGACAGCTACCTTGTTGCCGGTAAATATGGGATTTATAGAGCCCAGTATCCGGCCGACAGCGGCGTGGGTCTCTGTGTTTGCTGCTCGTATCGCTTTTGGTGCGTTCTGAGCCGACTGGATTACAAGCAGCTCTGGATGATTAGAAAGCGGCGGCCATGAAAGAGGCCGACAGACGAAGCGTTTACAGGTTTTGGTGTCTGTCACTTTTATTTCTCCTGTCCCGGTCGATTGGAGGCACGTTTGCAGGCTGTAGATGAGAGACGCCGTGAGGCTCCTGCGTTTCGAACCAGCGTTTCTGCCGTCTCGGTGGTCCGCGCTGCATCCAGTGAATGCATTTCACTGCATGACAATCAGAAATGTAATTAAAGGGCTGCATGGCGGAGGAGTGGTTAACGCTCCAGTCTGGTCGAGTCCTGCAGCATAGGAGATTGATGAATGGAAATTTAATCATGTAATTCACAGGAATATCATAATAATTTGTCAGATATCCTTTTTACTTTTTGAACAGATTGAAAAAGAAAACATCTCGTTTTCTGATGTCGCTCCTACCCTCTTCATACTGATGCTAAGTTTACGGCACTTGCCACACTCGCCTCTATATTTCATAGGAAAAGACCAAATAATCACCACTGATGATGTCTTTATTTATTGGGTCTACCGTCTGAGCGCTGACCTACTGGACGACCCCAGCTGACCTCTGAGGCCAGACGACAGGAGGCGGGATTTAAAGTTTCTCTGCAGCTCTGCTGACCGGCGCCCTCAAACTCCCATTCCCCCGGGACCGTTCAGAAGCTTTTAAGAGCATATTATTTCAGTGTTTTGACACTTTTGGTCCGGCCTGATGTGGGACGGCGGCGCAGTTTGTCACGCTGTCATCCTTTTTGTCATTTGTATTCACATCCATCTTCATTGTAGCTCAGTTAAAATCATTTCATAGAGCTGAAGCGCCGAGGCAGGCTCAGCTGCACCCAGGTCCAACTGCCCCGGTGCCCTGTTCACGCTGAATTTTAAAAGTGTGCGTGTGTGTGTGTGTGTGTGTGTGTGTGTGTGTGTGTCCTCCTTCCCTCCTCTCTCCTCCTCCCAGTTTTTAGCCCAGCGCTGAGCCACTAATGGAGGACAAGCCTGTTAGAGCAACACGCCACGCTGTATCAGCAGCACACCAGGGACACACACACACACACACACACACACACACACACACACACACACACACACACACACAGTGAAGGAGGAATTATCACACACACATGAAAATAACACACAGAAATCCCTCAAAAAATACCTAGCACATGCACACATATGCATAGTGGAAGAAAACAAGATTCTCTCCCACAATAGGAGACACACACACACACACACACACATACACACATGCACACCAAACAGCGCCTCACACACATCCCAGTAGAGCACACCGCCATAGCAACAGCCTCCAAACAGCTAATCTATTCAGCGATGCTGCAGCCGCGTCTCGGTGTGAGCAGAACGTCCAATTCCACCTCCATTTGTTTGTCTTGTTGTTCTGTGTTTGACAGGAAACCAGCAAACCGGCTGCTCCTCAGTTTATAGGAGAGAACAGCAGCAGACCGCTGCAGCACTTCTCAAACATCACACGGCAACGCGACGCACATCTCTGGAACCACATATCCCAGACCGCGAGGACGGCAGTCTGTACCGGGCTTTGAACCACATCGAGGATGTGAAGCGTTCACGGTAGAAAGCTGGTTATTTATATCCCTGTATTTACGGTAAATCGCTGTGTGTTGTATTCACAACGTTCCCCGATATGTTCACAACATAAAATGTCATATTTGACAGACATCAGCCTCCCTGTGGATCTGAAACAGGGCCGGGGACTGAAACCGGTCTGCCAAAGGGTCCGCCGTGGCTCCCGGGGTGACTTTGCATTATGTGGTAAAAACTGAAACACCATTAACTCCAGTCGTTCGATAAAGGCACCTGCTGCTTCTAACTCGTTTAGTGGGGACCCCACTGCTTTAGTGATAGCAGACACTAAACAGCTCTGAAGCCTGGTCCCAGACTTCGGCGATGCTGCAGTGGAAATTACCCACCTGATTACAGAGTAACTTAAACATTAAAGTCACACTGAGAACACGTGAAATTACACACCCAGAGAACCTTCAGTGGTTTTTTTCATCATTAGGTTGATGAGAAACACTGAGATTTCAGATGTTTCAGCTGGTTTAAAGAGCAAATGTAAGTTTTGGGGGGTTTTTTTGTTGTACATTGCAGCTGGAAGCGTCATTAACGCGCCATAAAGCTGAAATTCCGCAGTTCTTTCCCCCAAACGTGCAAAACTTTTAAAATTGGCTTGCACTTGTTTGAACTAAGATTAAGCGACAGTTTACAATTGTCCTCACTTAGAGGTCATTATGGTATCAGTGCAGTGGTCTGGCCACCCAAGATCCAATCAAAGTGAGTTTCACGCCTGTTATCTAATGGCTTCATAACCACTGTAGGCTCATGAGTCCATTTCTCTTTTGTAACCCGAGTTTTAAAGCTGCATAATTTAACTTTATGCAGAGTTTCATCTCAGATAATTTAGACAACATCTAATATCCAAAATTAAAATATTCTTTCCAGCTTTCACTTTTTTCTGTTTTTCCCCAACTGAAAATGACTGATCATGAAGCTTTCTGTTCAACCGTCTTAACAGGCTTGTTGGATTCTTAGAATTAGAGCTTCCATTGAATGCATTGTTCAATTTGATTATATGACCTGAACTAAACGTCATTCTGTTTCATCCCTCCTGACCGCCAGACGGCGGTGCTGAAAGCACTGAATGTTCCCCTGTTGAATGCACAGTTCGAGTATATATGCCAACCTTGTCACTTGTGACCCCTCGGTGACCCTCGAATGGCAGTAAGTTCTGGGATCCAACCCCAGGTGTAAGTGCCATATGTAGATATTTATGTTAAAGATTGAGTTCATGATTTGATGTTATTGGAACAGGGAAAATAGTGTTTTGAATTCTTATTTGAATGATTATTAACAGTTTTATCTGGAGAATTACAGCACATAATGTATGTTTATGGAGTAATTTAAGTTGGATAAATATATTGTGCCTTTTGCTTTAAGAAGTTTGTCCTAGTTGTGACGCCGTAGTTCCGTTGCTGAGCCGCGAGGAGAGGCTGGAGTCTCACGGTTTTCTGAGCCTGACCGTGACCGAGGACCGTTTAGCCGTAGCATGAATATAAGATGTACTAGATGAACATAAGAAATGGAAAAGAACCCTTTTTGCATTTTGTAATATGTATCATTGGTTTCCCATTTTTTGTGTAAATAAACCTGTAAGAAGTTCATCGCTGGAAGCCATTTTTTCTTTGGATGAAGACACGCGTCAGCCCCAGACTCCAGGATCACAGGAGGGAGAGGTTTTTGTTGGGAAAACCTACCCCGGGTTCATTTCCTTTTTCACTTCTCATGTGCAGTTTGAAGCTGGAGGATTAGAGGATGAGCCTCTACGGCATCATGAGGCTCCGTCTGCTGGAAGCCTTGCTTCGTGTTAGTCGGAGCCGCAAACTCGCCCTCCACAGGCTCCGACGCTAGCTACCCCATTTTCACCTTCACCAGGGTGGATTGACGCCCTTGTGGTGTCTCCTTCGGGTGAGAAATTCATTCTTGACCAGCAACCTCACCGTCTTCCTCCTGGCTGATGAATCTATTATTATTCATGTTGAGTGACGGACGGCGGCCTTGCTCCTCCACGGGGCTTGTTGGCATGGCGCCCGCGGCTGTTGGCGACGCGGGCAGTGTTAGCTGCAAGGCGGGTGCTAGCTTGACGCCGCTGGCGACGGCACATTAAGTGATGATGGCCGCCGGTCCGACCCACCCGCTGTCCAGAGGGAGCCGCTGTGTGGCCGCTGCCTGCTCTGAGCGGAGCCCCAGCAGGAATTCACGGGCTTGGCAGGCTAGCGTCTGCCGGGTAGACGACGTAGGCTTATTGCACTACCGTTCTTCTGACCTGTTGCGCGTACCTTCCGCCCTTGGTGGGTGGCGCCGCCACGAAAGCAGAAGGAAGAGGGAGCAACCGAGAGACCGCTCCCCCTCCTGGACATAGCTTTAGCTGAGCTGCTAGCCCGGTGATCTGCATCTGCTGTGCAGGCAGCGTACGCCTAGCCTCCTAAACTAGCCCCGCCCACTCCACATCCACATTTGGATTTTGGACCTGCGGTGGGTCTGGGGACAAGGCAATACAAACTCGGTGCTCCTTTGACTGACAGCACACTTCAGCTAATCAGCGCTACAAAACAAATACGCCATCAAAATGCGTTAGCTTCTCTAAGGGTTAGCATTAGCTCATTAGCTCTAGCTTCTCTAAACGCAAAGACATGTGAAAACGTCTTTTCCTGTTAGAACCTCTCCAGGCGCAGAGTCTTGCTCTTGCTTGGTTGTTGTAATTCTTGGTATTTCAGCTATAACTTTACTTATTGCAGCTTTCAGACGGTGGTTAAAGTTTATCTCCGTAATCTCTGCTACACGTAGCGATAGCGTCACTTCCGGTTTAGCTGCCGGAATTCGCAAAAAAAATTTGAAAACAGAAAGCGGCAACGCTGATTGGCTCAGCTGTTTCACGGCGGAGTCGCATTCTCTTTCTATTGGCTTGTCCCCAGACCCTCCACAGCTCCAAAATCCAGATGTGGATGAGGAGTGGGCGGGGCTGGTTTACGAGGCTAGCGTCGACCTCCTTTCCTCAGCTTACTCCATTACAGTTGTTTTTTCCTTCCTCTTTCTGCCAGCTCGGGCATGGTTTCCTGTGCTGTGCGGACTCGCAGCGGACCTCACTGGCTGTGCTCATATGTTTGGCTACTGGAGTCCCCGGCTGGCCGCTCAGCAGCTGTATGGAGTCAGTCGGTGGACCATTGATAGAGTTGCAATGCCACAGTGGGAGCCATGACCTGGCGTTGGCGTTCACAGGGAGGCTCAAGCAGCCCCCAAGAGTCCCGCGGACCCCAGCATGGGACCTGCACTTAGGTGGAGTTACAGTGGGTGCCTCGCAAGACCTCATTGTTGGTGTCCGTTACCTTGGTGAAATACGTGAGTGATGTACACACTTTATCAGCCCATCACGCCTGGAGCAGCATGCCTAGTTGATGCTCCAAGACCGAACCCTGGCCCTTTCCCACAGGTGCTGTCGGGTCTACAGTCCATTCAGCCTATGAGGCTCGCATGTTATGGGTCTCTAGCAAGCATCCCTTGAGATCGAGCAGTAAGAGCCCTGGGATGCTGTTGACGCTACCATGGACATTCATTCCTCCAAACAGCTTGGGCCGTCATGGAGGCCCTGACGGAGGCTCTGCTCTCGCCAAGCAGCGCTTATCCCGATGCATGAAGGATACCTCACCATTCTTATCAGGTGGCGAACCGCCCTCTACCGCTGGGCGTGTACTGCCACTCCACCAGAGCGGTGGCCACATCATGGGCCACCCTGACGGGAGCGCCCCTCGCCGACATGTGCCGCTGCCTCCTGGGTGATGCCAGCACCTTCTTCTAGGTGGTGCGGTGAGAACCCATCCACTGGGCGTGGTCCTCGGCTGTGCAGAGGCTTCTCAGTGGGGTTGGTCTCTGGGATTCCTTGTGACTAAGATGGTATACGTCATTCAGTGCTTTCAGCATCGCCATCCTGTGGTCATTCGGGATTCATTGAACAGTATTTATGTTGGTAGCTTTCGTTTTTAAAGGGAACACCGCTTAACGCCGTATTCATGCAATAAAACATGATGATGAATAGTGTGGATGGCTTTGTACCTTCTGTAAAACTTCATTAAAATGTAGTTTTCCCCAAATTTAGAAAGTAGAAACGTCTTCTTCTTTTGTTTTTTCATAGAAGCTTGTCCAAGATGTGTTTCTCCCCACATGACGTGTGTTCGGTCGCCCGGGTTTCCCCGTCGTTTCAACACAGACAGTGAAGGAGGCAGAAGAAGGGAGAGAGTCTGAGGAGAGAGGATGTGAGGAAGGGAAGGAGGGTTTCAGAGACACAGCAGTGTGTTAACGGGAGCCAAGCATGGCAAATTGGACTGAATTTTCCGCCTGTGCGATTTCAATACACAAACCCGGGCGTATATAACCGCGCTTAATAAGCGTCGCGCTAATGCATTGTATAATCTTCTCTAAATTAATATGTTAGACACAATTGCTCGGTAATTAATTCCTGTCACAGCATATCCAAATGAGGAGATTTATTCAGATCTGTCAATCATAAAGCCGTGAAGCCCGAGGCGGATCGCTGGCTGGCCTGACGTGTCGCCGTGCGGACGGTGATGATGTGGTTATGTGTGGCGCTATATGTCTGGCATGTATAAACATCCATTACCGGTGCCTCTAAAGCACCCGTGAAGAGGGCTGGTCATCAAACGAAGGTCATTGTGATGACGGGATGAAGGGAAAGGCAGCAGCCTTTTGTTTTATGGCTTCATAAAGAACATAATGTCTCCACGGGCTCTTCGGCCATCCAGCATCCACCCACCATTCACTTTCATGGCCTCTCCGTTCCCACACTTGCCTTCCCCACACATTAGTTCCTCAGAATCCCTTCAGCTGAAACCGCCGCTACAATATACACAAAAACAAGCTTTAACATCCAGACTTTTTATTTCTACTGCTGAAGCCTCAAATTACACGTGCCCCGGAGCGGCGGCGAGTGAATAATAACCGGCGCTCACTCACTCAGCGTAACGCTGAACCCACTGTGATATTTGTAGAGCTGATATGTGCAATGTCTGATTATGTTTTGAGTAAATTAGAATGATTCTATTCTCAGCTTGACTCTCATTCATCTCTGATGTTTCCTCTCATCCTGCAATCTGTAACGAAGAGAAAATCCCACAATCAGGTGCTTTTTGTGGAGATTTATTGACAAAATTGTTAACTAATTGAAAACAACCTGATCAATGATTTAAAAAAAAAAAAAAAAAAAGGATTAGCTGTGGTTTCCGGGCCATTTAAAAGTAAGAAAACCTAAAATTAGGAAACACAGAACTGTTCGCCAATTACTAGAAACTGATGTTCGCAGCAGGAACAGTGACGATAACACACAGTCACACAATGTATCATTTTCAACTGTTTACTCATGCTGAGCGCGCACACACACACACACACACACACACACACACACACACACACACACACACACACACACACACACACACACAGGCCTACAGGCATGTGGTTTTTCTTTATTAAAAACCAGAAAGCGCAATTAGCTGCAGAATATGCTTAACCCTGGATCGCTCCCTCAGCTCGAGGATATATTGCTTTTTCTTCTCCATTATTAAAAATATCACAGACACGAGAGGAGCGGGAGGAGGAGGGGCGCAGACAGGAAATATCACGGCAACATGTTTAGCGAGAGGAGGCTGGAAACCGTGTTCTGGTTAGTGGAAGGAAGAAGACGTGCTTTGTGTATGTGTGTGTGTGTGTGTGTGTGTGTGTGTGTGTGTGTGTGTGTGTGCTGACAGGGAGGACGTCGGGATGTTCTGGATGTCAGTGACATTACATGTGAAATATGACAATAATGACAGTTATTGCTGGACTGTAGAGCAGCCGTGAGCGACGATAGTGTCGCTCTCTTGCTGACTGACATTGAAGTGTGTGTGTGTGTGTGTGTGTGTGTGTGTGTGCGTGTGTGTATGACAGTGTCATGGCAGTTTTTCAAGCTAATGGGGAATCCATGAAACTGCGACCATTAACATAATTTCTGCGCTGGCTTGAAGTGTGTTTCCATCCGGGCGTCTGGAGCGTCGTGTGGAAACAGGCCTCGGCGCTCAGATTCATCATGTTAATTCAATCATGTCTGAGGTGCATTGAGTCACCTCTCCTCAGGACCGATATGGAAAACACACACACACAGATCATGTTTTCAGAGTTTGGCACGCTGATTGCTCCCTGAGAGGGTGAAAATACTTTTGAAGCTTGTCTTGATGTTTCTATGTTGTTTGGTTGCCTAGAAAAGACAAAAAGTAACACATTTATTTTATATTAAAGTTTCAGAATGGTGGATATTGATGAGTTATAAGTAAATTTGGTGCCCAAAAACCAAACAAGAAGGAAGTTAGACGCTGAACAGAAATGTCTTTGCCGAGCTGAGAAACAGTATCACCCTTTTTATGAAGGAAAAAGAAACACGCTCTTCCCTAACAACATCTCATTATCAGCTCCTGCTAGCTCCGTTCATGAGGTGAGTTCATTATTCGTGGTCAACAAAAACACAGCGTCCCGTTCACCCAGCCTTTCTTCTCATTTGCTTCCTGCCAAGTAAACACACAGACGGTGGAGTGAACCCGGCTGAACCCGGGTTCCACATTCCCTAACCTCAATGCAAACAGAAAAACAAGGAGGAAACATCGCAAATGATATCGAACGTCTGAGCACGGCACAACAACCACACGCTCACGTTTACATCCTCTCACTGTAACGGCATCAATATTAGAAGATCCAGACTGGTTTTGGAAGTGTGTTGAGCCTGCTTGTGTTGTTTTGTGCTGCTGCGCCTCCTGTACAGGCGCTCCTCACTCCGGTGGAGCGGCGTGGAGTTTCTGCTTCACAGCCTGTGGTTCAACCCGTGGCTGCTCTGCGGCGGACGTCCGGCTCACTGATCCAGCCGCGGTGTGTGTGTCGCCTCCCTCTGCCGGGCCCCGCAGACACACACCTGCTGCGTGCCGTGTGATGTGTGTGTGATGTGTGTGTGTGATGTGTGTGTGATGTGTGTGTGTTGTGCGGTCCGTTCTGGACCCGCTCTGGCCTCGGGCTCGCTCTGGGCTCTCTCTCTCTGCTCACTCTTCACCGCTCAGATTCTCTTTTAAATCCTGTTTAGGGTTTTCAATAAAAAATCCCGTCTGATTGAAGCTGACAGATAAAATAATCCCGTCTGCTTCATCAGTAGATGGTAACTGGCAGCCGTTTAATTTCCCATTAAAATTTTATGAAACATGTAATTTTACAGTTAGTTTGCTTTCAGTATCAGAAAGTCGTGTTTATTGTACAGATTCCAAAGCACTGGCAGACCCCTCATCTCTCTCTTCATCATGATCTCTATACACTGTTTTACAAATAAGTAAAGGTTACAAACACATAAACATGCAAGTGAAACTTAAAGCAGAAATTCATGTAATGAACACAAAGAAGGGATCTAAAGGAGCAACATCTTTTATTCAGACAGAAGATACCTGGAAAAGTGAAAAGTGAACTTCTTTAGTCAGGATTTAGCTGAAGTACAGATGATCGAATATGCTCACACACAATATAAAAGTGAGTCTTACCTTCGTTGACACACAGTGTCCTTTTTAAAACACATTGAATCTTTCTTTTGTTTCAGTTTTATACTATTATGGACACAACTTATCACTTTAGGAACAAAATCTAAATGAAGAAAAAAATGGCTAAGACTTTATATGTTCTTTTTAACAAAACTCTTATTTTTAAAACGTAAATATGAAATCTTGACATTCCACTGTTGTTGAACATTTATAACTTTGAGTAAAGATGACTGCTGTTTTCATTCTTTCACTGTAACTGGCAAACAGGCTGCTTTTAAAGATTAAATGAGGAGAAGGTATGTATTTGTAAGGTAAATACTCAGGTGTCAATATCTTATAAAAGTCTGTTCCTCACAGGTGCAGCAGTTGCAGGAAGTCTCTTCAAGTAAAGTAAAGTAAAGTAAAGTAAAGTAAAGTAAAGTAAAGTAAAGTAAAGTAAAATCTGTCCCTCACGCCTGTGAAGAAATGCTATTTGCTCATTTTAGATTCCAAACATTTTTTATTGAACCGTTAGAGGAATCCTGGCAGTGGACCAGAAGTTGGTGAAAAGATGAGAGCTGAGCTCTGCTCTGCTCTGATTGGTGCGTTCCGTCTGATCTGTCTGCGGCGCAGCTTTAATCACTATAATCAAAATAATTCTGAAGTTTAAATCATAGCCTGGTTTCTTCACCTGGGAAGAGGATTCCTCAGCACCAACGACTCTGTCCTGGTTTCTGTTTTATCCTAGAACAAAGTATGGCATCAACGCGCTCCTGACAGGAAGCTGAAACCCTCATCGAGAAGCGAGCCGATGCTTCTCAACACAAACTGAAGCTGAGCTCCAGAGTTTAGAGTCCTGAATAATCCTCGCTGCTCAACTTTGGAGAATCTGCACAGATTCTGAAAAACATGATAAAGGGAGCGCCCCCTCCTCGTCGGTTAGTTTTCATGTCGTTAATTCTGGGTTTGGGTTTCGTACCTGCGGCACGCGCCCGCCTGGCCTCGGCCTCGCCGCAGCCTGAGGGCAGGAAGCGGCTCTGCTCCGGCAGCACAGCGGCGTTAGCTCTGAATACATGAATCCTCAAATCACGCTTCAAGGACGGCCATGAATTAAACAATGTATCGACGACTGAAGCTTTCGAACCACAGCACCGTCCTCCACCGTCCTCCACCTTCCTCCACCGTCCTCACCGTCCTCCACCGTCCTCCACCGTCCTCCACCTTCCTCCACCGTCCTCACCGTCCTCCACCGTCCTCCACCGTCCTCCACCTTCCTCCACCGTCCTCCACCGTCCTCCACCGTCCTCCACCGTCCTCCACCTTCCTCCACCGTCCTCCACCTTCCTCCTCCACCGTCCTCCACTGTCCTCCTCCACCGTCCTCCACCTTCCTCCAACTTCCTCCACCGTCCTCCACCTTCCTCCACCGTCCTCCACCTTCCTCCACCGTCCTCCACCGTCCTCCACCTTCCTCCACCGTCCTCCACCTTCCTCCACCGTCCTCCACCGTCCTCCACCTTCCTCCACCGTCCTCCACCTTCCTCCACCTTCCTCCACCGTCCTCCACCGTCCTCCACCTTCCTCCACCGTCCTCCACCGTCCTCCACCTTCCTCCACCGTCCTCCACCGTCCTCCACCTTCCTCCACCTTCTTCCACCGTCCTCCACCTTCCTCCACCGTCCTCCACCTTCCTCCACCGTCCTCCACCGTCCTCCACCTTCCTCCACCGTCCTCCACCGTCCTCCACCTTCCTCCACCGTCCTCCACCTTCCTCCACCTTCCTCCACCTTCCTCCACCGTCCTCCACCTTCCTCCACCTTCCTCCAGCGTCCTCCACCGTCCTCCACCTTACTCCACCTTCCTCCACCGTCCTCCACCGTCCTCCACCTTCTTCCACCGTCCTCCACCTTCCTCCACCTTCCTCCACCTTCCTCCACCGTCCTCCACCGTCCTCCACCTTCCTCCACCGTCCTCCACCGTCCTCCACCTTCCTCCAGCGTCCTCCAGCGTCCTCCACCGTCCTCCACCTTCCTCCACCGTCCTCCACCTTCCTCCACCGTCCTCCACCGTCCTCCACCGTCCTCCACCTTCCTCCACCGTCCTCCACCGTCCTCCACCTTCCTCCACCTTCCTCCACCTTCCTCCACCGTCCTCCACCTTCCTCCACCTTCCTCCACAGCTCCACGGCTTTTCAAGAAAACCTCTCGGATCCAGAGATGTTGGCGTACATGCTGATAATAAACCAGGAAAATGTTTTGGTCGTGTGTCTGAACCCGTCTCCTGCACTGAAGATGTGTTTATGCACCCAGCAGCTCAAACCGGGGACGTGATGAGGCGACAGTGCTAACCACTGCTCCACTGTGCCGCCCATCTATTCATCTCCCCTGTGTTCATTTCAGATTGATACGGTCCAGCTTTCTATTTCATTCTAAATTGCTTCAGCTCCATTTCTTTACCGCCCTGAAGGTTTGCTGTTGTTGTTTTCTTTAATATATTTTTTTGTCTTCATGTTGAAATTAATTCAATCAAAGCTGGACTGGAAACAGCTTCGAACGTCGCTCTCCATCCTGAAATTCCAGCTCTGATTAGATTATGGAAATGAAGCGATGAAATCCTTTTCCTCTCCTCAGCCCATCTCACCTCCTTCTCCTCCTGCAGTCTTCCTCCGTGCCAAAACAACACAACATAATGAGATTATGCGTGCGTACGTGCACGCGCGCGTGTGTGTGTGTGTGCGTGAAGTTAGGCAGCGATGCCCAGATTTTAAAAGGTTGTGTGGCAGAAAGTGTGCAGCCCACACACACTCACGAACACACACGTTGCTTTTTGTATTTCCTCCTCGTAGCTTGAAACTAAAAACAAGGAATTACACAGAGATCCATTTTACCATGAAATTCTTTATTCCCCTCCTTTCTCTGCTCGCCGTTTACTCTTAATCCTCTTTGTGCTTTTTTAAAACAATTTTCTGTGTGTGTTCTCTGCTGTTTGAAGCGGCGGAGGAGACAATGACAAAGAGGTGAGAGTAAAGGGAAGAGTAAAGAAGCTCATATGGAAGCTGCACTGGCGGCGGATGAAGTAGTGATATCGTAACACCGCACTACAAACTGAGAGGTAATACGAGGGGGGACCCAAAAGAAACCGGAATTAGGTCATAAAATACTAATAATAATGAGTTTGGACTTCTGGCCGTCAGATGTGCTGCAGGTAAGCCTCGTGCACATCTGTGAACAATCTGAGCTCCCAGAGTGACACTGACGCCTGTCAGGCGCTATTTATAGTAACAGAGTGCCGCCCCCCTCTGCGATTTTTCCAAAATGGCGACATTGACTGTGAAGCCAGAGCAGCGCGTAAACATTAAATTCTGCTTTTTGCTGGAAAAACAGCAGCAGAAACACTCAGCTTGTTGCAGCAAGCCTACAAGGATGCTGCTCTGGGGAAGACTCAGGTCCATGAGTGGTCCGGGGGTCTGAGAAGGGCCAGATGTCGGCGCGTCAGGTCCGCTCAGCCGTGAAAACAATGCTGAGCTGCTTCTCGGCTGTCCAGGGTCTCGTCCACAGCGAGTCTGTCCCTCCAGGTCAGACTGTAAACCAGGACTACTACAGGAAGTCCTCAGACGCTCCGTGAGGATGTGAGGAGGAAGCAGAGCGTCGTGGCGGAGTGGAGCCGGTTGATCCACCACCACAGAGCGCCAGCGGACACGGCGCTGCGCCTCACGCAGTTTCTGGAGAAGAATGAGATGAATCTCCTCTCCCATCCGCCTGATTCTCCAGATGAAGCCTCCAGGGACTTTTTCTTGTTCCCCAGGTTGAAGAAGCAGCTGAAGGGACAGCGGTTTGCAGATGTGGAGGAGGTGACAGAAAAATCGCAGCCGGTCCTGAATGACAGTTACGCACGGGTCTGACGACGCATTGGTGAAGTGGGAGACACGGCTGGAGCGCTGCATTAATGCGGATGGAGATTATTTTGAAGGTGACAGTGGTGTTTTATTTTGAAATGTCAGAAATAAAAAGTTACAATCAAATTCCAGTTTCATTTGGGTCCACCCTCGTAGATGTTTGAGGGTTCAATGTCCAGCAAGTACCAGGAATCTAGTTTTAGTAGAAGATGACGAAATAACACATTTTAGGACGTATTAAAGCAAAACGTTCTTGATGGGGTGACTGCAAACTTCTGCTATGTTGATCTCCAACTCCACAAAGTCAAGTAAAAAAACCAAAAATACTAATTTTCTTCCCAAAATCCTAAAAAACGTCCATCATTTGGCCTGAAATTGTCCAAAATGTTAACAAGGTACAAAGCTGAATTATCAAATTCATCTTTAAAACATCCATGAACACAGAAAGCTGCAGCAAAAAGAGGCTCCAGAGAAAGAAATCAGTCTGCATGTATGTAGAAAATAGTCAAAACCCTGATCAATCGAAGCGTCAGCGGGGGGCGGGTTCACCGCCGGAGGGAAGCAGCTCCTCCTCAGCCTCGCTGCGTCTGCCTGCAGGCAGCGCTAACGCCGCCATCATGGCGGCGGAGTAGAGTATATAATCCATGATGTTCAGTGTTCCTGCTGAGATCATGAAAGTTATTCAGACGACCTGGTGGGGAGTGATCACTGCGGAGCTGATCATTAAATATAAGCAATAAAAGTATTTTTACTCCTTTCAGTATAAACACTATATGAACACATGAGGAGCGGCAACATTCAGTGAACTCGTGCAAACAAGCAGGAAGTTAATGAACATGAAACAGTTTGTCTGTTCATTATTCAGTCATCTTCCTCAATCACTGAATTAAAAACATCTTGTTTACTCATATGAAATACTGATGAGAAATTGATTATCGAGTCCATGTTTTCTTTTCTTCAACATTCATCTAAACATGTTTTTTGTTCTTCAACTTCCAGAACAAATCGGTCAATCACCCAATGTTTTTCACTGACAAAGTGAAGAATTTTCACTTTTCTTTTTTTTTCCAATCTCAATCATCAGAATATTAATTTTTGCCCAGGTTTCCAGACAATAATGCATCATGTTGCTTCATATTTTTACTTTAACAGATGGCACTGTAAACACTTCTCAGCAGTTTTGTACTTTTATTTCATATATTCGTATAACCCCCGAGTTTAGGTTAAGTGTGATCTAACAGCATCAGCAGCAGGGGTAAAACAAGCGCTGCAGCAGCAGACGGAAGCAGCGCGGTGGTCGTGGATAATGGTGGGAATAATGCTGAACTCAGCAGTAACAGATAAAGGTGGCAGTAGTCGTACCGTGGCGGCGATAACAGAAGTGAAAGGGTTGCTTCCTTCCTTCTGCTGCCCGGTGCCGGAGCTCATATTGCATGTTAATCTGCTCCGGGCCGCTCATAGACAGTCAGTAGTGTATTGATCGGCGCTCCTCCTCCCCCTCGCCGCCCTCTGCTCTGACTCCATCTCCTTTCTGCTTCCGCCGCTCCTCCGCTGGCGGACCGAGCTGTAAAAATCAATGGGGAAAATGTCCCGAAACAGCCGATGGAGGAGCCATCTGGCCCCGCTCGGCGGCGGCGAGTCCCCGGAGACCAGAAGCACCGAGACGGAGCCGAGAGATGGAGCGAGAAGAAGCAACACAAAGCAAGTGTTAGCTCAACATGTAAATCCTCAGTATGCGTTGCACATCATGAGGCTGTTACATCAGAGAGAGACGGGCCGAAGCGTTTTCAAGCTCCTTTCAGGAACCGCTGGAGTTTGTGTCTTTTTTCTTGAGTCGTTTAGTTGTTTGATGTGCGGAAAATGACTGTATTGTATTGTATTGTATTGTATTACCACATTATTTTCCCTCAATTTCAGGTCATAAAAAGTGATCCTGTTTGGTGCAGACATCGTTCCTCTTTTGTCAAACTTATGAATTAGTTTTAATGTCTCATATGAGATCACACATCTTATTTTAGCAGCGTTTTAGAGCTGTTTTCTGCACCTTACCCTTTCTTAATTCCCTATAGCTTTCCCACAAAACTGTGTAAGAAAGCTTTATCTGATGTTTAATGTTATCTTTATCTCTTCTCTCCCACCTTGAGGTCACAGATGTGATTCTCAATTAAAACACTGCTGAAATTCGCTCCACATCTTGAAACGACAGCAAACAAAACACCAAATGGCTAAAACTGGTAAGTTTAGTCAAATCTCAAAAACATCAAGTGAAATGGTTAGATAAATATAAATATGGAGGAATAAATGATAGTTTCTTACCGTAAATCCTCTTATAGTAGCCGGGGCTTTTATTTGTCTCAGCTGTTGCTGCACCAGGCTTTTAATGGAAGGAGGCATGTATAAGAGAGAGGCTGGTATTCTAAAATGTTCCAAAAGAGCAGAAAGATCTTTTGTGTCAGTTTGAACCCAGTAAAATGTACTGAGCTCATTTATTGAAAACGAGGATCAAACAGTACTAAAACAGTAATAAACAGTAGTGCAGTTTAGAGCTGGTGATATATCGAATTAATCTGAATAATTCGATTTTATTTTTTTCAATTGATGTGAAAAAAATTAAATCTCAACATTGAGTTTAATGTTTTCTGTCCCTCCGCCCTTTTTACCGGACGCATGTAATACACACAGTGGCCACACCAGGAGGACCGGCGCTGCAGCACAGACTACTGTCAGTACAGCTCCGTAGCGCTTCACAGAAAAAAAGAAAAGACAAAAAAAAAAAACAGGCGTATATTGGGAGGCGGCTTTTATGAGCTTTCTTCAGAGACACCCGGTCATTAAAGGAGACGGTTTTCATGGAGGACAGGTCATTATTAGAGGATTTACGGTATTTTCATAACTCCAGTAACATGATCTGTGTGTACATAAGCTGTTATATTTATACTGAAAGTTCAACATGCCTTGCAGTTCCAGGTTAACGTATTTGATGCAAAGTCAGTAAAAACTGTTTGTCTAATGAGGATTCCAAAATAAAACATGGGTATGTTATGTCACTGCTTCCCAAGCCGTGGTCCGGGGACCCAAAAAAGGGGGGTGTAAAAGATCTTCTCACAGATTTTCCTGCTTTAAGATTAAAATTTGATCTGCATGTGAGAAATAAAATAATATCAAGAAACTTTCTAGACTCTAGCTCAGATAACTTCTCATTGGTTTTATTTTGAAAGCTCCTGTAAGGCGGAGGAAGTATCAGCAGGTTTGTCCTGCTTTGTTTTGTCAAATCAAGTTGAATTATCATGTTGAATGAAGCCAGTGAGATCCGCTGCAGTCATGAACCTGATAAAGCAGAAGAGAAGATGAATGGACGGTTGTTTATTAAGACACATCCAACTACGGTCCCGTTCGATGACATTTCAAGTGAAAACTCTGATTTTCAGTGACTCCGAGCAACGTTGTCGTGTAAACGAGGCTTATTCAGACTTTATTTCAATAAAGGTGGAAACTTCACACATCCACAAAAAAAAACCCAAACTTGCCCAAAGTCTTCCCGGGTTACAGCGCTTCGGTTCAGAGCTGAACCGAGGTGTCAGGCTGCATCACGGTTTGTCAACATGGCAGCGGCGGCGTCTCGGACGACACGTCCGGGTTTCAGATTCTGACCTTTAATTATAGCACCCCCAATAAAACCAATTAGTGTAATTTGTAAAAGTGGCTGGACGTGTGCTGCGGGTCTTGTCAGTCAGAATATTGGTGTCAGAGGAACAGACGGTGGTTTTAAACCAACTCGTGAATGACGGAATTTTGAAAAAGAGATCAAATGAAAGGAAATGGATCAATAAAAGATGGCGGTCATCTCATAACGTGAACAAACTGGCAACACAGAAATCCAAAGCACCTGTAAGTTCTGATTTCTGGAGACCTTTTCTCTCGGGCTTCATTTGCTTGAAGCTATCATGACCGATTAATTAACTGTATAACTTCAAACATCCTTGACATTTAAAGCGCTGAGGATTGCCATTATGTCTGAGGACCAGCTCTACTCTGAACAGATTTGCCCCTGTCCTCCAGCAGGTTGTTTCAGTGGGCATTTACATAAAATTTGCACTATTCATGAACACCTACTTGTATTGACTTGCAGCGTGGGCCCGGGTCCACCTCCGAGCAATCAGATTACTGCCTAATGAGTAATGGCAATCTCCATATGCCACGTCTTCAGCAGCGGCACCGGCTGCAGCCGGCCCCACGACAAGTTCCAGAGAGGTCTCTGACCTGCAGTCTGATCCTGAACGGGAAGTCAAACGCCTTCTCCATCACATGGAAATACAGACTCTGTGTTTCCAACACACCTCCAGACCATCTTATTCAAAAATGATTTTCATCATATAAAAAAATAAAGTCTAAAATGAAGCCTAAACTCCGGAGGTGTTTCTCCCCTGTGATGCTGAAATCATCACTTTCTCAAAATTGCAGCATTTCCTAAATGTCAGCGACTGGAAGCTGATTAACTGATGAGCAGTGTGACAGATTTGATATTCTGAATGTATGTTTGAGCCACGTTGATCTCATACATACTGAACACGAGGTGAATTTGCTCCATGTGTGACCATGTGGTCACTGCTGAGGCAGGTGGAGCTTCTGACCCTCAACTCTCAATTTGCATGTTATTTCCCGGCTTTGATCTTATTTGTCACATTAGACTAGAAACGCTTAAACTGAGACTGAGTCTTACTGCAGAGTTTGACATCAAAGAGAGGAATAACGAGCTCCATACACTCATTTCCTGAGAGGAGCGGACAACGTCAGGCCAACAGTTGGATCAGTTTTTTTTTTTTTCCATGTCCAGGTTCCTACATCTATTACTAGTGAATGACCATCAGGGGGCTTTCTGGGACCTGGATCACTGGTCCTGGTCCTGGTCCTGGTCCCAGGGTTGGAGATCGAGATCCAGGCTCTTCATCGTTGACCTCTTGGATTGTTTATGTGTGCATGGAGACGTAAAGTCACTGATTTGAAGCCACTCAGTCATGTTTCGGTCTATATTCTCATCTTGAAATGTTAATTTCTCCAGTGTGAATCCAGGATTATGAACCATCCTAAGTGGAGTTTCCATTTTCTCCCTGTGCATGACTGAGTTTTCCCTTTTCATTAAAAAACATCATGTGTTTAAGGTGAACTGGTGACCTCTAAGGCTTTCAGCCAAAACTTTATAAGAACAAATCTGCTTGACATGAATTTTAGCCAGTGGTGAAATTTATGCTTTAAAACTTCCTCTTTGGACTGTAATTTACAAAAACTTAAAAATACAAATGGGAGGGATTCACTTTTACAGAACAGAAGAATCCGCAACAGTAAATAATCAGATCTATTCTTATCTATTCCCAAAACTGCAGCCTTTAATCACATACCGAGTTCTATAAATCTCCAAACATCAAAGCAAATATGATCAGCCTCTTTTTCTTTCACCAGGGGACGCAGCAGTATGACTTACAGTCTAGAGGATATATATTTATAGTGTGGCAAAAAAATGCTGACAAAAGCGGGTTTAGACTCCAGAAATAAAAATTAAAAGAAATAAAGAAATAAAGACAGAATGCGGGGGAGAAGTGGAGTGGAGTGAACAGGTGGGCGGATGGAGCCAGCTCTTCCCTCCACTGCATCCCTGCTCTCCGTCAGACACCATCACCACATGGAAGCCACATGGCGGAGTGTGTGTGTGTGTGTGTGGTGAGGCTGTCACACACCTCAGAAGGCAAACACACACACACACACACACACACACCGTGATCTCCGTGTCCGCTCAGCCCGGCACGCGGCTCTGCTGCTCTGCAGCCTGACGGAGGTCTGGATCGTCCCGGTTGGTGTTGTCTCGCGGCGGCTCCCGGTCCGCTCCTCTCCGCCTGCAGCCCGGTATGACTGAGCGAGGAATGCTGCTGCCGCCGCTGCTTTTATATAGGCCTCTAAAAATAACTCCCCGCTCTCTGCCGGCTCCGTGTTGACGGACGGAGCGCGCGAGCCAATCGCGCTCCGTCATACCTGGAAGCTCCGCCCCCCGCCGCTCTGTCCGCGCCTCCTTAATTGGCCGCCAGTGACATCATCAACCCTATTTACCTTATTAGGTCACGCATGAAATTGAATGACAGGTGGCTCCTCCCCCCAGGCCCCGCCCCTCGCGCGCCGGTCGCCTGGATTGCAGCGGGCTCCAGTCTGCCGCGAGAGGAGCGAACCTGGCAACCTGGCAGCGCGCACGGAGCCCGACTGGCAATCTGGCAATGCGGAAATAGATCTGGCAGCCCACATCCCGGACTGAGGAGAGGCTGGAGCGCGGAGCAGGGAGGAGAGATCAGCCTCACTTTCTGCAGCTTCTGTCCCTTTTCTAAGTGCTCAGGTGCGCTTTCTGCGCCGGCGGGGTTTTTTCTCCTCCACGATTGTTTTTTATTTTTTATGTTATCCGTCAAATCTGAGGAGAAGAAGAAAGAATCAGTGCGTATTTATCTTTTGGATTCCGGACTTCTTTACTCACTTCTTTTTTTTCGCATCAAGCATGGATGTGTTGGCGAATTACAGTATTTTCCAGGAACTCCAACTCGTTCATGACACTGGTTATTTCTCCGCGATGCCTTCCCTGGAGGAGAACTGGCAGCAGGTCAGAGATGATGCGTTTTCGCTTCTTTTCCGGGAAACTGAGAGGGTTTAGAAACTGGGGCTGAAACATGTGTGCGCTTACTGATGCTTTTTCTCATTTAATTATTATTTACAGTTATCTTGTTTTTATGTTTTTGACGGAGTGTTTTGCGCCAGCGGAGCGCTCCGGAGCGTCAGAGGAGTTGCGTCTTTTTTTTTTTTTTCGCTCACATGGAGCACGGCGAGGTCCGCTGACAGGAGAAACACACACACACACACACACACACTGAGGGAGTGGGAAGGAGGAAGAGGAGGAGGAAGAGGATACACACATACACACACGCACGCACACACACTCACACACACACACAGCTTTACGCACTAATGGATGTACTGGCCATGGAGCGTTTCCCCCTCGACATGCGTAAAAAACAAATTTACGCGCACGCCTTTATCGTAGAAGTGGGGTTTAGATGAATGTTTAGTTTTACTTTAACCTTCATGAAACCTCTTGAAAACAGGAGCATCATGGTTTCTGTTTCTGTTTTAACTTCAGTCTGAAAAGAATAAGCGTGTATTGAATGACCTGACGACCTTTAGAGCGCTGGCGGATGGAGCAGGTGATGGAGCTGGAAACCATGCAGCTGGCTGTTTCTTAAAGGTTGGCTCGCGTTTTACCATCAGGACGCGAGAGCCTCGTGGAGGACTCCACGCTGGTCTGATACAGATCACACCGACGGTTTTAGGTTTAAAGTCAGTTATAAAAGATCTACAGGAGAGAATGATGTGAACGTGACACATTCGAGGGGTTTTCATGGTGTTGAAAGAAGCACGTTTCTGAAATTTACATGAAAGTTTGAGGTGTTTTTACTGTCTTACATAAGGCGGCTGAGATATAGCACCAGTTCAGCCTGGGAGTGAGACTGAAGGTGAAAGTGGAGTGGATATTTGATTTTTTTTTTTAACTGTTTGAGATGATGATGATGATGATGATGATGATGATGATGATGATGGGGAATTGAAGCATTTGAATCCTGGAGCGAGACGCTGTTTTTAGTGTGACTGATGTGATCGATATACCAGTCTGTCAGCCTGATACGTTTGGATTATCGCTCTCTCTCCACACACACACACACACACACACACACACACACACACACACACACACACACACACACACACACACACACACACACACACACACAGGCAATGGAAGATGGACACATGCCTAATAGAAAGTGACTTGTTCTTAAATAATATATCCCGATCTGCCACTGTTTGTTTGCAGATAATCCTGCTGAATTATGTATCGAACTCACTAAAGAACATCCAGTGGACGCTGCCTGCAGCCTGCAGACTGTTGTATAACCTGCATTCTCTGTGTAAAAACTCCATTTCTGAGGCATAAACTCAGATCAGTCCTGACTGAGCATGAGAGAAACGCTGTTAATTTTGTTTTCACTCATTGGGTCAATATACTATGAACAGTTCCATGCCAGAGCAGAGATTTACACTGTTTCACATCCAAAGAGGGATTGTAGAGATTATAGAGCAGGTGATAAATGACAAATTTTCTCCCTAAATTTCCTTCTGTGAACTTGATGAATCGTAGCTGTGAGTTGGAAGCCATCTTAAGACCGCCGTGTGAGAACAGGAGTGTGTTTATTTGCTATTTAATGGTCAGTAAAGCAGTGCAAGCAGAGTCTCCCCGTGGACCCCCACACAGTCTGCTCAGGCGGCGCAGAGGTGGTCCCATTGTGTCTTCGGTTGGCTCTATTTATTCCCCTCATGCTAAATGAAGCCCAAACTGTATTTCTTCTCTCTGATTGTCTTACTGACACAAATCCACACCGTCTCCTCCTATTTTTAGTGCAAAACAGCACATAGTTCCATCCCTTGTGACCTATTTTTCCCCCCTTTGTCGGTTATATTGTTAATTGATTGAGAGTGCTCAGGAGTAAAACTAATTAGTGTTGGCTGCAGCAGGGCTCACTCCTGTTGGCTGGTCAGGATTCATTAATGTGGGGACCTGAAATATTGATTTCTTTATAAAGGTTTACTTATGAATATTCAAGGCACGAAGCCCTCAGACAAAAATGAAGAATAACGAAGTCTTGGTCTTTCTGTTGTTTCTCCAACCAACTCGGAATATGAATTCCTCTCATGACTGATGCTTACATCCTTCTGTTGATATTCTGCACCTGTGGTCCTCAGAGCAAGCAGAGGGTGTCGGTTTGATGCTGTTTTATTCTCCCTTTGGCAGTGTGGGTCTCTGAAACACACCGCTCCCTCCTGAAATCACAACCAAAAACATGGTCTGTTGTATAGTTGGTGGCAGTAATTCAGCTGTGGATGTGTGTGTGTGTGTGTGTGTGTGTGCGGGTGTGTGCGGACAATTTCAGAATAGCCACAGGTGTTTACACCTGGAAAAAAACCCGGAAATGCACAGGGAGAACATGCAAGCTCCAGCTAACTGACTAGCCCAGTTACTGAGCGAACGCCGCCGGGGAGAGAACAGAATCGTCTTTATTACTGAACAG
>NC_043760.1:32625357-32627857 GCF_902148845.1 Salarias fasciatus | reverse complement strand
GAGCAGCTTTCTCCAAACATACACTGTAATTCATTCAATCCCGTGACTGACCGACGTGGCACGCAGCAGCGATGACGATCACTTCAGATATCGATTCATTTTCAGTGGAAGCGTTGCAATCAGAGGAATCACTTGCAGAAGAAAATAAATCTGCACAAGGTTTTCATGTTGCGTTAATCCACTGGCATGAAATAAAAATGAAATCTACCTTAATCTGTTTTACTCATTTTGGATTTAATTGGGTGGCATTACACTCACAAAGGTCTTCGAAGGGTTGTTTTTCTCTTAATTTAAACTGGACAGTGATGCCTGCGACAAGCTTTTTGTGTGCAAATCATTCTGTTGTTTCCTATGTTTTTTCACTTCCGGTGTAGCATGAATCCTGACTGGAAGTTGTTCATATTCTTCCTTTTTAAATGCACAGAAAATCTTCATTAAGCTGCATGCGATGCAGCCCATATCTGTGAAATATGAGCAAACTTCATCATCAACTGAAGAAACTGTACTGCATGGATTAAAAAAAACGTTATTTTGAACAGAAGCTGGAAAAAAATTCCACGAATGAATGATGTGTGTCTCTACGTTTTCTGTTTTGTTGGTCAAATTCAGTCACATTGTAACGGAAAACAAGACAGCAGAGAGTGTCTGGCTTTTTAGATTTAATTTTGTCTTCCACCCCCCCCCCCCCAAAAAAAAAAAAAAAAAAAACACACACACACACAGGTGTGTTGCATTGTGTGTTTTTGTGTCTCCACATCCTGCTGAGCCAGTGTTTGCCGACCAGTTGGCTCTGGGATAAAGCCTTGTGACCTGGCATACATCCAGCACCTCACCCAGCTCCCGCTCTCTCTCCCTCTCTCTCTCTCTCCCTCTCTCTGTCTTTCTTTTCTTCTCTTCTCTCAGCCGCCCTCCCTCCATCCCCCTCTATCCCCTCTTCTCTCCAAAACATCCTTTTGTTTGTGAATTTGGACGGGGAACATACTGAAAATGCGAGGAATTTATGGGAAAATGAAGAGCCTGACTCTTTTTCCTCTGGACTCAGCGGAAACGCTGATGCTTCATTTAAAGGTGGAATTTAAAGAAACACGTTTTCCAAAGAAACAAAGGTTCCTTTGGAACTGACCCCTCTTCTTCTTTGTGTTCCTCTTCTGTTTTATTTTCAGTATGAATATTGACAGGAAAGGGAGATGAACTGAGTTCAAGCTACAAACCAGGAATTCTCAGTTTGGACTAAACTAAACCCGACCTTAATACGAGCCTACATCAACTTGTAGACTGATTCTTTATAAAGATTTTGACTATTTGCATTGTGTTAAATTTGCTTGTTCAGAACAGAAGAAACGAGCGGAGGGGGAGTCTGAGCTGAACCGGATCATGTCTGAGGCGGTTTACAGTCCGGACAGGTTAGCAGCTCATCACAGGCCGAACACATCCAGTCTCCAATTAGCTTAACAAGCATGTCCCGGAGTTATGGGCGAGAGGCAGAGTGCCCACAGAAACACACACACACACACACACACACACACACATTCACACCGAACAGCAATTTAGAGTCACCAATTAGCCTCAGATGCATGTTTTTGGACCTCAGGAGCCTCGTGCCCAGACTTCAACCTGGCACATTCTCCTGATCTGGAATATTCAGATCACTGGAAATTTAAAGGCCTCGTTGACGGGGAGTGTGTCTGAGGTCGGTGTGTTTAAGTTTACTTTCAAAAAGAGGAAACCTGCAAAGCTACGGAGCTGCAGTCCTGTTAATATATGATGAGAGTGTCTCCATCAGCGCTGCTAAGCAAGGCCTTCTCTCTGGAAGTCAGGGCGCTTAATTCCACACACACACACACACGCACACACACACTCACACACATACACAGTGTAGACTGAGTGTGTGTGTAGGTGCAACTGAGATGTCTGATGTCTGCGCTGAGACGGAGTTGCAGGGCGGACGCAGCGTGCCAGTGATTCACTGCGCCTTTATGCATGCATGATTGGTGTGTGTGTGTGTGTGTGTGTGTGTGTGTGTGTGTGTGTGTGCGCCGAGCGGGACAGTAAATGGGTCAGATGCAGAGGAGGAGTGTGACCTTGGGAATTTGTCCTGTTTTTCTTGGCTGCTCTGCCGTGGCGTTTCTTTGTCTTGGGTTCAGCGGGGCCGAGGAGGCGGGACGACTCCGGAACAATAGATTCACTCAAAACTTTAGCTGCTGATGTAAAGTAAAGGTGTGTTTCTAAAATTATCTGTGTGCGCCGCAGCGTTGAGGTTCTTCAAAACGAGAACCGAGGGAACAGTGGAAGAACAAACCCAGACCAGAATGAGGCCATCAGTGTCTCCTCCCGTTCTCATGTTTTCACATCGTTATATTCTGCTGTTGGCGCTTCCTATCCGTAGTTTATTTTGTGTTTCCCTCAGATGTCAGAGCTAAATCAGTGTGTCAGTGTGATGATTGAATCATACAAATCTGCAGAGGTAACAAGGCCGGACATAATTTGGCAGAGTTTACCT